>NW_027499709.1:0-69164 GCF_021521415.1 Bidens hawaiensis | reverse complement strand
TTCCGCCATTATCAGATCTATGTTGTGATGTTTGTTTGGGGGGAGACTAATTTCCGGGGAGAGATTAATTTCTGGCAACGGTGGTCGATGACGGTAAGTTAAAGGTGGAAGTGGTGGGTTGTTGATGGTGGAGGTGGAATTGCAGAATGCAGAAGACAGAGAGAGAGAGTGTGTGTGTGGGTGTTTATATATATATATATATATATATATATATATATATATATAGGGTAAGGATCCTAAGAGAACTATTTGCAAATTGAGAACTTTGAGAACCATTTTGGACCACTAAAAACCCATTTGAAAAAAATATTTTAAAAAATCATATAACAAAAAATAACAAAAAATTTAAAAAAGTAAAAAAAACCAAAATTCTTATATTTCATTCCGGTTTCATTAAATAAAACAAAAAAAAACGTCGTATTATACACATATGTATAGTTTTATTTAATCTTAAGTTACGTAATATACACATATGTACAGTGTCATTTATCTTAAATTATACACATGTGTATAAAAAAATCATGTAAATGTACATATATGTATATGTTATACATATGTGTATATAACTTGGCTAAATCGAGTTTTTTTTATGAAACCGGGATGTTAAAATAAGAATTTTGGTTTTTTTACTTTTTTCATTTTTGTGTTTTTTTTATGATTTTTTTTATTTTTGGGTTTTTTGTGGTCTAAAATGGTTCTCATGGTTCTCAATTTCAAAAAAGTTCTCTCATTATCCTGATCCTATATATATATATATATATATAATATTTTAATTCATTATTAGTATATTTTAAAATGATGAGTAAAATGACTGATGTGCCCTCATGTGCAAGGCATGTGATCTGAGTTAACGAGAAAAACTAACTGGGTTAGGCTCAAAAAACAAACGGTGTAACATTTGGAAACGTAAAGTACAAATTATGTTACTTTTAAAGATAAAGGATAACCACTAAAATTTGGTGTAAACATAAAGGACAATATCTGTAATTTTGTTTAAATATAATTAGGTGTTTGGCAGAGCAGCAGAAGCTTTTAATAAAACTAGCTGGGTGCATGCGTGGTGCGGCGGATTGGGCGCAGAACCTAACATTTAACCGCATAATCAGTGTCGGTACATGATTCCCTGATGACAGTGCATACATAACCTGAATATAGACGTATAATTCATGGAAAGGTAGTAAGCGTGTAACTGATGGCGAAAATCATGAAACAAAGCTGAAATATACAGTAATTTTAAATAAATATTTTTAAACCAACCTATATTGATATGAATCCCTTTCTGAACATGCACTGTTCTAATCTGAAACATGTTCTAACCTGACCCCTTTCGATTCAAAAGC
This sequence comes from Bidens hawaiensis, assembly GCF_021521415.1. Lineage (NCBI taxonomy): Eukaryota > Viridiplantae > Streptophyta > Magnoliopsida > Asterales > Asteraceae > Bidens > Bidens hawaiensis. The sequence continues at coordinate 67,824 of NW_027499709.1, read as the reverse complement.
GTACCGACACGAATCAAACTATTTTAACCCTTTTTGTATCAATTCGTTCTGACCCTAATTTGGTCTTACACATGACTCAAGTTCATCTAACTTGACTCCTAATTGGTCTTACACATGACTCGAGCTCACCTGGCTCGAATTGTTATCGATCATAACCGATAATCACGTAGTATGTTAAATTTTTAAAGTTAAAGATGTATAACAATATCATACTCAAATTAAAGAGAATAAAATGCTTATTTTTATGATGTAATTTGTTTAAAAAAGTATTAACGTGTGAAAAAGTTATGGCTCCTAAAAAAGTCGCGGGGGGTAGTTAGTTTTGAATAAGGGTTGAATATGTAACTATTATATAAATTAACAAAAGTTTATATAAGTTCAAGTACCAAACTTGTAAATTCAAATGTAAAAGCTTGTAGCTAGCTTTTTCTCAAACGCTACCAATACTAGCGTTCAAATATGAAACTTTTTCTACCAATCTAAAAGCTTGAAGCTACTTCAACCAAACAAAACTTTTTATTAAATATGAGTTTTTTCTTAAAAGCTTAAAGCTTGAAGCTCCTAAAAGCTCTTAAAAGCTCCTTGCCAAACATACCCTTAGTATTAATTAGTAGGGTGCCGTTACTGTAAGCTAATGCCTTAACATACGATAGGTACGCGATACACTCAAAGGCAAAAACCTAAAACGCTCAGAAAATGCTCACAAAAACTTAAATGCTCATTAAACGCTCAAAAACGGTCTTTGTGAAAAAAAGTGAAAAATTGATCGTTTAACCATACAAAACAGTTTTTTTCGGTGAACCAATGATTGATTGGATATGTATTGATGATTCCGAGATGTTTGGATGTGATTTCATGAATCGATTCATGAAAAAATGGATTCGCGTACGTATTGTACGTTAAGGCATTATTGTATTGGATCTTTTTCCTTAATTAGTAAATGACGAATGATATTAGCACTTTTCACTAAATTACAGTGGAGACGATCCTACTTACCCTAGCTAATAAAGGGAAACAATAGTAGAGTTTTATAAATGTTTTTATTGACCTTTAGATATTGATCAATTTTTATAAATGTTGTATTTTAGTTTATGTGTTATGTTTTTTAATGAATGATGTACTTTTTTTATTAATGAATTTGAATGTTTTAAAAACTAATATTATTACTATAGTTTTAATTTAGTTGTTTTATATTATGTTTATTAATATGAAAATAATTTAAATAATTTAGTTAAATATAAACAAAGTATAAAATGATTTAACAATGAAATTGGGTGCAATGTTTTCATAACTAGACCGGACATCGAACCGAACAGCCTACCGATGCACCGATTCAACCGGTCGAACCTGTCGGAGCGGCCGAACAACTTTGGTCAAAAATAACGGGTCAAGCTAGAAAAAAAGATTTATCAAAAAAAATTATTTTTTAAAGAAAACTGGTTCAACCAGTCTTGTAAAGCCCCGTTACCGGTGCCTCACGTTGTACGTTGGATTTACTTATCAACATAGTTAGTTCTAATCATCAGAGTTAATAAAAACATTCGCGGAATATAAAAACTTTCAATAAACATTTCATAACAATCCATAACTTGTCTTAAACAACATCTTGTCTTTCAAAATAAACAAAACATTAAACATAAACGTCTTGAGTCTTCTGATGCCAACCTCTTATTCAATGCCACGTGTTCCCCTCAAGCTATCTGTCTCATCCTACTCACCTGCGTGCATACTAAAAGTCAGCTACGCTAAGTGAGTTCTAGTTAATCATACAACATACAATACATTCATACTTACAAACTTTCATTCATACTTTCATACTTTATATTATACTTACTTACCTTCATATCTTACGTTATAAAGAGCATTACGCCCTACTTTCCTCGAGTATTATTAGGGCCCGGTTCCCTCTTACCTCGAGTATTATTAGGGATCGGTCCCTTCTTACCTCAAGGATTATTAGGGCTCGGTCCCTCTTACCTCGAGTATTATTAGGGCTCGGTCCCTCTTACCTCGAGTATTATTAGGGCTCGGTCCCTCTTCCTCGAATATTAGTGGGGTCCGATTCCCTCTTCGTTACCATACAACCATACATCATTTCACATTCATACATATATCATACATATCATACCTTCATTATACATAGCATTAAAACTTGACAGCACGTGCAATATCCGAAGATCGTTCACGTATTGACAAGCAATCATTCCTAACTCTCACATAATCACATAAGGCATACACTTATCACTTAGGATAAATGTATTAACAAACACATCGAGTAAGCACACAACCCTGAAAACATAACACAAAAATGGGGCTAGAAACTCACCTGGATCCAGTTTCTTTCTCTGTTTATTGTTATTCCCTTCTTTAATTGAGCTCTGCTAATTGTATATAAGTTACACGTATTAATACCCATCCTACTTGTATTCCAGTCAAAAATAACTAAGTCTGGTCTCATCGTTTGGTCTTGTGTTAGATTACATTATACTTAGAGTATTTTACTCCTTTAACCTTGATGTATAAGGCTTTGTTTATTTTAATTGTTCCTTTCTTTCTTTAGTATTCTAACTTCTCATCCTAGATTATTCTTTTGACGTGTAATGACGTGGGTACGTGTATGCGTGTATTTATACACACATATCTAGATCGCGGGTACTTTTATATACATATATAAGTATAATGTATTCGTGTACGCGGGTATTTCGTGTAACCGTGTATGGGCATGCATATGAGTCATCAGTGTATCCGAGTTGAGCCGTGTATGCGAGCTATAGGTGTTTGGGTTAGCTTATTGTAAGCGAGAGTCCTTGTATATGAGTGTTTCTATAGTGATCGGGTTTAATATGTAAACGAGCATAAGTATTGTATATAATACTAAGTATTATATTGCATGCAAGTGTACACATATGCATGTATTGTAATCGAGTCCTTATGTATACGCTTCATTTTAATCGAGTGTCTCCAAGGATCGATTTACATAATGTAATCCAATGCCTTTGTATTCAAGCATCAATGTCGGCGATTAGTTGCTATTGTATGCGAGTATGTGTGAAGTATTGTAATCAGTTAACTTGTATTCGAGTGTCCAACATATGTATGCTAACGAAGAATTGTGACCGAGTTCCCATGAATAGCGAGTTCTTAATGTAATCGAATTCATTGATTGTAAGCGATGCATATATACATCTATATTGTATGCTATTGTTTGTACATATATATATATATATATATATATATAGATTGTATGCTGATGTGTTGTAAAACACACTTATTTTCTGTAACATTTTACCATCTTTTTATTACTAATTTATATAATAAATCATGTTTTTAACTTGATATTACAATGTTTATTATTTTGTGTAGGTGACGAGTTTTAAAAGAGAAAAGGTTCGGGTTTTTGAAGATATTGGAGGCCTTTATGATCAAGTTAACAAGACCAAAGCTCAAAACCCGACCCAAGCCCGCTAAAGAAAGCCTTACTTGTCTTAATATATAATATAACTTAAAAAATAAAAAAAAAACCCTAGCACCCAATAATTGTTCCGATCGGCAGGAGGAAATAAGAACAAAAAAAAAAGAGATTGTTGTTTGTTTGGTGTTTTGGTCGGCAAGTGGGGGTTTAATTGTTGTTGGTGTGTAGGAAACACAAAAGTATATTGTGTGGTTGGGAATCAACTCACGAAAAAAAATAGAAAACAACAATAAAAGAAAATTATAATCCTAACATCACCTAGCAATCCCGATCGCATTCTGCATCCAAGGGAAAGAAATAAAAAAGTGGAGGTCGCAGAGAAGCATTGGTCAAAGAGTTTTGGTGTACTATTTGGTTCGTTATTTATCCGGTTTTAAGCTTTGGACATTGTTTTCTTCATTCAAGAATCGCTAGAGATGAGTTTTGCTACTATTTATTTTGATTCTTTTATTATTATGAGTAGCTAAACTATTTTCACTACCTAGGTAGAGATGAATATTGACATTGTTTGATGGTTTATTTGGTTTTGATTAGTTACACGACGTATTATTATTGAAAGCTTTATTTAATTCTATCTTTGATGTGTTAGTTATTGTTTTTATATAATTTTTGCATGTGATTCTCCTTATTGCCTTGATTGATTGATTTTGTATCGTTTGGTTAGGGTTATTCGGTTAGGTCATAGACTTGGTGTTTTTGATCTGTTTGTGGTTAGCGCTACCATAGGAATCTTGAGTGCGTTTAATTATTAAAATTCAATAGTTTCACCTTCCTTGCGACCGAGAGGTAATAGGGAGTCGGTTTGTCTCGCGTCTTTATTCGGTTAGGATAGAATTGCGCGAGAGCGAGTTTTGGTCTTATCCGGTTTAGTTTTGTGTGCAAATATGTGTCTTAGATTAAGTTAAATATTGTTACCCCTTTATCCATATAATTGCTAGTACCAATTTTAAGCGGGTTTTGTGTCGTTGAGTCCGAGAGGAGATGCGTCATTAGGGTACCTTAGTAATCTTTTTCCCGGTATCGTGTGATTAGTTAATTTCGTTAGCCGTTGAACCGTCAATAGGATTCTTGCCTAGGTAGTCGTTTCTCCATATTCGTTAAAATCTCCGTAAGTTGCGATAAGTTCTTGTTAGTTTCGTTAAGTTAAGTTAGTTAAATTAATTAAAAAAAAATTAAAAAAAATAATAAAATCAATTATAATCTTTCAGGGTAGGACTTGGATTAGGGTTTATAATCTGAGCCGTTCTCACGTGTCTTCGAGTTCGATATCCGGACTTCCCTTTTCTTTGCTATACGCGACCGGTACACTTGCCGTTTGTGTAAACTAGGATAGGTTGTTTGGTTTTTAAAGCTTAGTTGCGATTCGTGTTTTATTTATATATATATATTTTCGCACATCATATGCGATGGCCATCTAATTGCTTAAGTATTGTATGCGACTTCATTGTTATCGGTCTATATTGTAATCGAGTTATGTACATTGTATGCGGGTCTTTTATATATATACAAGTTGTATTTGTATGCGAGTATCATGAATCCAACCAGTTGTAAGTCCAATAGTGATCGGGTATAGGGGTGTATTCAATCATTGCTGAACTCGTATACAATGTATGCGAGTTTCGTTGTATTTGATGTCACACCCCCATCTTAGGCCTAGTCGTGTGACTCGATAGTTGGTACCATATTTGTAAATATATCAGAGTTACGGTTAATTAGCGGAAGACTTTATAAAACATAAGGATCAAAGTTATAAAATATTTTCATTACAAAAGATGGAAACAAGTTCCATTTGTGTTTACTTGTTTTATGTTTACAAAACCACCATTTAGTTATATTAACATTTAACAAAAATTATCCGAGCCATCGGATTCTTGAGCCTTCGTCCTTTAGCTCTAATCTTGGTTACCTGCAAAATGTTATAAAAATACGTCAGCAACGAATGCTGGTGAATATGCTGACGCGAAAACATTTTCTTTTACTTTGTTACCCATCGAGGGTTACGCATGCCTCGGCCCATCTTGGCTTAGGAATAACAAAGTTAAAACAATATCATTATAAACTCGAGCCTCTACCTAGGTCACCCCAGCAAGACACCGCGGAGTCCCGACATACTTAGGTACCATAGATATACACAAGGTCATTCTCACTCGAACATACTTTGGTTCGGCCCATCGTGGCTGGAGGTCGTGACCAGGCGTGGTGCGATGTGCCCACCGCATTTAACCACATATGTAAGGATCCAAACAAACGTATACTACAGCCTGAGTGCTAGGCTTTTACTCTTATTCATAATGTTTTTAGAGACACTTAGTCTCATGTAAAGTTTTATACATAACACGTTTATTTATTTGAAAATAAGTTTGTAAAAGTGGGGCTATTCACCTTTGATCGGGATCGGTTTCCAACACCGTCCTTGCGTACTCTTTCTTGCTATCTCGCACCTATAGTACGAGTATAACTTTTATTAGTCGGATATACAATCCGGCTTAAGACCTTTAGTCTTATTATCTCGATGAACCTTTAGTTCATTTCTTTTACTTTAAAACCTTTAGTTTTAAAAGCAATATTTATAAACCTTTAGTTTATTATATAAACCCTACGTTTCTTCCTTTATAAGAAACGTACTCTTTTTCTTTTATCATATAAGAATATCCTTATTACTTATATAATAATCATAACAAAGAATTATATATAATTCACATATATATATATATATATATATATATATATATATACTTTCATATTTCTTTTGTTATTGCTTTTCTTTGTTATATTACTTTTCTTTATATAAACATCGAGTATAATTCCGACTTAGGGCATTAAGCCTTTATAATATTTTATTATTACTTTAGTCGGGTAGTAGGCCTTACCTTTCCTCGGCTTAATACTTTCTAGAAATTCGAGCAGCACTTCTACGCCGCTTTATCATTCCAACACTTGCCTTGATCGCCACTTCACTTCGGCACGCAAATCGAGACACCCAATCTTCTCGGCATGCACTTCTAGGTGATCGTCGAGTTTTAAAAACGATACCACCTTCTTGCCTGAAACGTCGTCAGGGAGTGGTACGAATATCGAGGTATGGCACGTTTATCGAGGAACCGGGGCACAGTTTTCGAGGTGGATCGTGGGCACGAATTTCGAGGCTTAGAGAGATGTTTAGAGAGAGGATTGAGAACTGAATTTGGTGTGAGTTATGAAGACCCCGGACCTGATATTTGTAGGCAAAATTTGGGATCCTATCGCGATACGCGATAGGCTTCTTGTAACCCATCACGTAGTGCGATGTAGCTTTGCACAGTCACAATGTAGGTCTGCCACGTGTTGCTACGTGGCAGACGGTGTGCCACGTGTTAACACGTGGCGGAAGTTGTGCCACGTGTTGCCACGTGTATGGACACATGGCGAGAGGTGTGCCACGTGTGGACGCGTGGCAGTCTTGTGCCAGAGGTGTCAGGACACGTCATCGCGATACGCGATGACGTAGGTTCAACCAGCTATCGCGTATCGCTGTTGACCCTTCCAGAAGGTTTGACCAAGCCTCTTCGCTATACGCGATGGCTTGTCCCTTGTCCCTATCGCGTAGCGCGATAGGACAAGAAAATAGATTTTTCATTTTTAACTTTGGAGTTTGAATTTGGAAGGATTAGTCCCTTAACTTTGGAGAGTTGACATTTTTGGCCCGAAATTTCCGTGATGTTACATTCGAGGTTGGGTGTATGCGTTGTAATCAAATCACATGTAAGCGAACCCATTGTATTCGAGTTTAGTTTATTCGAACCCCCATGCATGCGGCTGTAAGATTGTCAGGTTGGTTGTGATCTATTTCAGCCCGTGTATGCGAGTTTGCTTGTGTTTGATGGCTGCATGCTCATGTACGTGAAAAGTGGTCACGGGTATTAGGTCCACCACCATCACAATTTTAGCCCCTTTACCTTTATCATGACATTATCCGATCTCGTAATCACCCTCGCGACTCCTTTTTGGCTAAGACTCGACCCGGAGAAATATAAATATTATATCTTTAGGTTAGGAATGTGCAAAACTAGATCTAGGGTTTCTTAAGCGAGTCGTTCATTTTTACGAGATTGTTAGATCCATATAATCATCAAGTTTACTACTTTATGTTTCTTTTAGACCCGATCTACCACACGTTTAAGTTTCAAGGCCAAACATTAATAAAAATGTAAAATTTTAAGATCAAGAACATACTTTTATGGGTTCGTTTGGTCTTGTTTATGAACTTTAAAATCTTGGATCTATCTTATATATGGAAGATTTATCGATGCTCAACATTCGATCTCGTTTCCTCTTTCCCTCGCGGCCGTATGTGTATAGTAAGAGGGGTGTGTGTGTGTGTGTTTGGAGTGTGTGTAGAGATTATGGAATATGGAATGAGAAGTTAGGGTTTTAGGATGGTTTTAAGGGAGTATGTATACCCCTTAAAGCCCATGGACCTAAGGCCCATTACCCTTTAATCCACCTTAATTATCCCAAGTCCATGATATTTTCTATATTTAATATTAGTTAAATATTAACACACGATAACTTAACACGACTTTCTTTATTAAATATTAAAATAACTAGGATGTTACAAGTCTTCCCTCATTAAAGAGGTTTCGTCCCCGAAACCTAACTATTACTTAAACAGATTAGGGTAAAACTTGCGCATCTCATCCTCAGCTTCCCAAGTAGCATCCGATCCCTTGCGACGCTTCCATATCACTTTCACTAATGGTATAACCTTGTGACGAAGCTACTTCTCCTTGCGATCAACAATCTCCATCGGTTGCTCAATTTAGTTAGCTGTTCATCAACCTCGATGTCCATCAATGGCACGTGAGACGTGTCATCAGCTAGACAGTTCCTCAGATGAGAAACATGGAAGGTTGAATGAATTCCTTCTAACTCATCGAGTAAATCCAACTTATAAGCTACTTCACCCACACGATCTAAAATCTTAAACGATCCAATGTACCTCGGACTCAATTTTCCTCTTTTCCTAAAACGGATAATCCCTTTCCAAGGCGAGACCTTGAGCATCACATTGTCACTGTCACACCTAGACCAAATGCGGAACATGCCGGGGTGCAACCGATTTCCCAAAACACAAGACACTATTAAAGTGACAATATTTAATCAACTTATTTATTTCACAAATCAATAAACAACACATCTTGGTCATATAAACAAATTGAACACAAGTAAACAAATATATTGTTCGTTTTACTAATATCCTAATAGTCTTGGTAACGTTTTTTGTCAAGTCCTCAAGTCGATAAAAGTCAAACCTGTAACAATGCATAAAATAATATTTTGTCAACACGTATGTTGGTTAGCAATTTCATAGTTTGAGTATATATAATATGAGCGAAATCCACAAACGTATATGAGACTATAAATAAAAGCATCAATGGTGGTATATAAAACATATGTAATGAGGATCCTTTCTACTCGGTAACAACCGATATACTCGGATAATGAGGCCCTATTCTACTAGCACAAGGCTAAGTAGTTAGGGGAGCGTATGATCATACTTAATGAGGCTCAACAACAACATAAAAATAAACACTCGTGCACGTATAGCATATGAAGCATATAACACACAAAAGAGCAAGTATTCCAAGTATCATATACCCTGCAGTTTGTGGTTTGAGTAAAGTGTATAATAAATCATTCTTGTTTTGAATAAGTATGCATGTTACCCCCAAAACATAAAAGGGAAAACGGGGGATGAAATGTATTCACCTCGATTGAGGAATCGAGAAATAATAAATGATCGAAATGTAAAAAGCTTGCGAACTAAACGAACGAATCCAACTTGAAAGCTAAGTGAAAACGAATAAATAAAATATATTAATGAACTTGAACTTTAGTTGAAACTTCATTTGAAACATTGAACGAGAAGGTTCGGTTGTTAATCGGGTTACTGGTAAATTTGTTAACGATTAGGGACTCGTACGTAATTGATATTTAAAATAAAATAATTAATATTATATGATTGAGCTTTTAAATAGCTAAATCAATATTAAATAGAAACAAGACGGGTTTAAATCAGGAGTTCGGTTTTATAAAAATGAACTGATAATAAAGTTTATAATAATATTATTAATGATAATGATAGTAATAATAATAATAATTCTAAAAAGATATGTTTTATATATATATATATATATATAAGATAATGATGATAATAATAATATCAATAATTATTATTAATAATACTAATATAGTATAATATTAATAATAATAGTTAAAGAATAAATATCTTAGTATTAATTAAAGTGTTGTTGATAAAAATAATAATAATAATAATAATAATAAATAATATTGATAGTAAATAATGATACCATACTCGATGTCGGTTCGATTTCTAAACGAGTTCACGAAATAAATATAATAATATTATTGCTAATAATTAATTATAAAAATATGATTTTAATAGATAATAATAATTTGATCTTTAATAATAATAATAATTTTGATAATGATAATGATAATAATAATAATAATAAATAAATAAATATAATAGTAATTTATATGTAATAATACTAATAATAATCTTTATGTAATAATATTAGTACTAATAGCAACCGAAATTTGTTAAGTATAAAAATAACACTAAAACCAATCTAGGATGAGACTCGAAACCCGTGACCTCTAGTTCAACTATTAACGTAACCAACCAGCCGAACCGAGATAACGATTGTTAATTAAACCCATAATAACTTAATGTATCAATTACTCGATCGTTTATCTTTTCCCCAAATCCAAAACAACTCTATATGAAAACTAGCAATACCAAAACCCAAATTATATTTACCTATTATATGAGCATAAGGTCGCCGGAGTTGATTCCGGAAAAACGAACCGGAGAGAGAGTTAGAGAGAGAGAGAGCGACTTAGATAGAGAGAGTACGAGAGGGAGAGAGAGCGGCTGCGAAAGAGGGAGAACACGGTGCCAGGTTTTCCGGTCGCCGGAAAACGAGCCGAGGGGGAGACGAGATAGAGAGATAGAGAGAGTGTGACAGTGGCCGGAGCATGAGAAAGAGCCGAAGAGAGGGAGTTAGAGAGAGTGAGGCACGGCGGCCGTCTTTCCGGTCGCCGGAAAAACGAGGGAGGGGAGGCTTGCCGGAAAAAACGAACTATGAGGGGGAAAGGGGCGGTTTTGGGTGGCTGCGGGTGATGGTTTACAGATCAGAGAGGAAGGAAAGTTAGTGGTGGTGCGGTGGTGGTGGCAGGCAAGGGTGGCGGCGGCGGTTTCTTGCCGGAAAATGGCTGGAGATTAAAGGTGGCGGCTGGGATGAAAAAATAAGATAGGGTTAGGGTTTTGTTGGTTTAAATATAGGTTACATAATTACATAAAATTCCCTCCAAGTTCCAAGTGTTTTACGGAAAGGTATAAAACTTAATAAATGTTAATATAGGTTCGAAAATGGCAAAGATTAACCCTTACAATTTATAAACTAATTTTTATGTTAAATGAACAACGATTAGTACACACCCACATGACGGGTTTGATGGACTAAGTACGTGGAAGATTTAAAGATCGACTTAAATGATGTATAAAATTACCGGGTCGGGTTTACAATACAATACGGGTTCGAATTATAATTTATTAAAATAAAACGCGGAAGAAAATCGAAACCCGAATTTGACAAATGTCACAGTCACCAACGTTAAACTCAATCAGCCGTCGCCGCTTATCAACATACGACTTCTGTCTGTCTTGAGCAGCTTTCATTCTTGCTTTGATCTAATCAAATTTTGAAGACATTTCTTGGACAACTTCTAAACTTCCCATTTCTTTATTACCAATCTCTCCCCAACAAATAGGGGTTCTAGATCGTCTACCATAGAGCATTTCAAATGGTGGCATACCAATACTTGAAGGGTAGCTATTTTTATAGGAGAACACTGCTAGGTGCAGATGATCATCCCAACTTCCTCCAAAGTCTAAAACACAAGCACGTAGCATATCCTCAAGGGTTTGGATCGTCCTTTCAGACTGTCCATCTCTTTGAGGATGATACTCCGTACTAATGTTCAATCTCGTTTCCATAGCTTCATGGAACTTCTTCCAAAATCTCAAAGTGAACCGAGTATCTCTATCTGACACGATCGATAACGGTACTCCGTGCTTAGCCACAACCTCTTTAATGAACAAGCTTGCTAACGTTTCTGACGAGATAACCTCTCGTATGGGTAGAAAGTGAGCACTCTTGGTCAAACGGTCCACAATCACCCATATGATATCATGTTGCTTAGCTGTACGAGGTAGCTTAGTTATGAAATTCATGGTGATGTGTTCCCATTTCCATTCAGGTATCTCAAGCGGTTGCATTTTCCCATAAGGTTTCTAATGTTCGACTTTGACTTGTAAACAAGTTAAGAACTTACTGACATAATCCACTACGTTGTCTTTCATTCCTGGCCACTAGTCATCTCTTTTCAAATCTTGGTACATCTTTGTAGTTCCTGGATGGATTGAGTATCTTGATTTATGAGCCTCATCTAAGATTCGACCTCTAAGATCTCCATGTCATGGAATCCACATGCGGTCGAACCTAGTCTTAACACTATGAGTGTTTTCCATCAACTCATCTTGCTGGCCGTAAACTCTTTCTTTCTTTACTAATTTCTCGTCTGCTAACACCTCTGACTGTACTTTGATGATTTCTTCAAAAAGACTTGAATTCATAATCAGCTGGTATGACTTTACAGTTGCAATGACTTCCTCATTCTTACGAATTAGCGCGTCAGCGACCACATTAGCTTTACCAGGATAGTATTTAATGTCGCAGTCATAATCTTTAATCAACTCCAACCATATCCTCTGTCTCATGTTCAATTCCTTCTGCTCGAAGAAATACTTTAAACTCTTATGATCTGTGTAAATGGTACACTTCGTACCGTACAGATAATGCCTCCATATTTTGAGAGCATGCACTACAGTTGCTAGCTCTAAATCATGCGTCGGATAAGTACTCTCGTGGACTTTCAACTGTCTAGATGCGTAAGCTATTACTTTACCTCGTTGCATCAACACGCAATCTAACCCATGATACGAAGCATCAATACAAATGACCAAATCCTCGTCACCATCGGGTAAAGCAAGGATTGGAGCTTGCGTGAGTCTATTCTTTAGTTCCTCAAAAGCTTTATCTTGGAACTTTCCCCAACTGAATACTACCGAATTTCGGGTCATACCGGTCAACGGTGCGGCTATCTTGGAGAAACCTTCGATGAATCTCCTATTGTAGCCCGCTAACCCTAAGAAGCTTCGTATATCAGTCGGATTCTGTGGAGTCTTACAATTCTTTATCGCTCCAATCTTAGCTGGGTCCACGATAATTCCTTCAGGATTAATCACGTGACCTAGGAATTGCAGTTCCCGTAACCAGAAAGCGCATTTAGAAAACTTAGCATACAACTTTTCTTCCTTCAGAGTCTCCAACACCTCTCTCAAGTGCTCAACATGATCAGACTCACTCTTTAAATAAATCAATATGTCGTCAAAGAAAACGATAACTGACTTATCCAACATCGGCCGACACACCCTATTCATCATGTCCATAAATGCTGCGGGAGCATTTGTTAGACTAAATGACATTACGATAAACTCGTAGAGTCCATATCGCGTACGAAACACTGTCTTAGGGATTTCTGCCTCTTTCACTTTTAGCTGATGATAGCCTGATCTGATATCTATTCGTGAGAACCAACTTAAACCTTGCAGTTGGTCAAACTGATCATCAATCCTTGGCAAAGGATCTCTATTCTTTATCGTAAGCTTATTCAGTTCTCGGTAATCTATGCACATTCTCATGATTCCATCCTTCTTCTTCATGAATAACACTGGTGCGCCCCACCGGGAAACACTTGGTCTAATAAAACCCTTGTCGAGGAGCTCTTGTAGTTGGGACATCAATTCTTTCATCTCAAACGATGCTAGACGATAAGGCGCTTTCGCGACGGGTTGGGCTTCTGGTACTAGGTCTATCTGAAATTCTATCTCTCGCTCCGGTGGCAACCCTGGAAGATCCTCAGGGAATACTTCTGGGTAGTCGCGCACGATAGGAACATTTTCAATTCTTTTGTCTCGGCCGTAGCGTTGACAACATATGCTAGGTAGGCACCGCACCCTCGCCTTAACAATCCCTCGGCTTTTATCATCGAAATGACATTAAGCCCAGAACTTTCCTTGTCACCATAAACCGTCACTGCACTACCATCCAAGGACTTTAACCTTATCATCCTACTCTTACACACTATCTGAGCCTCATACTCAGAGAACCAATCCATTCCCAAAACCACATCGAACCCTCCTAAGGTTATAACATAAAAAAAGTAACAGGGAACTCATGTCCCTCTAACTCTACCTTACATTCCTTAACTATTTTCATTATTTTAACCGAAGTGTCACTAGCGGTTTCTACTATAAAAGTTTCAGACACTCGGCAACATTTTATTTTAGTTAATTTACTAAAGGGCGTGGCTACGAAACTTTTGTTCGCACCCGAATCAAACAATACAGAAGCGGAAATACCGTTTACTAGAAACGTACCTATGAAGACATCTGAAATCTGCTTGGCTTGTTCTTGAGTCAGCATGTAGGCTCTGATCTTTGGCCTTGTTGGTTCAGCATCTTTCTTTCCACTTCCTCCAGCTTCGCCCTCAGTGCATTCCCTAGCAAAGTGACCTGTGTTATCGCACTTGTAACATGCGGGCTTAGCACTGCACTCATGGGAATAATGACTGGCCTTTCCACACTTGTAGCAAGCATTCGATCCAACTCTGCATTCCCCCGCATGCATTTTCCTACACTTATAACAAGTGTCAGAACCCTTACCCCATCTGCACTCTCCACCATGTGCCTTGCCACAAGTTTTGCATGACCTTTTCTCCCACACCTTCTGTTTCTTATCTTTAGAGTTCCATAACTGAGTACCGGGTCGTTTAACAGGAGCGACCCACTTCTTATCCTTCTTTTCTTCTCCCACTACAACGTCATCTGCATCCAGGTCCTCATAAACCATCTCTGCGAGTTCGACAGCAGAGTCAAAAATAGAAGGTTTATTCGCCCGGACTAGTATGCGAACTTTTTGTGGCAATCCCCTCACATAGCACTTAATTCTCTTAACTTCAGTGTTGACCATATCGGGCACCAACCTAGACATTCGGTTGAACTCGGTAGTGTACTCACGATGTGTCATCGTCCCAGCTTTCAAGTTCAGGAACTTCATCTCCGCCCTCTCAACCTCGGCGTCAGCACAGAATTTCTTCAAAACCAGTTCTTTCAGATCCTCCAACTTCATAGCCTTGATTTCCTCTTGACTCTTTCTCTGCTAAATGGATTCCCACCAATACATCGCCTCATCACCAAATGATTGGGTAGCGTAACCGACAGCTTGGTCAGGACAACACTCGCTGATTCGGATAATTTTATCCATAGCGGTTATCCATTGGAGAGTAGCGATTGCGTCTCCCAGACCAGTCAGCTTCGGCGTGTTGCATCCCTTGAAGGACTTATAGTTGCACCCACCTCGGCCTCTTTTCCTGTCATCGACTTTCACAGACTTAACCCCACTTGAGGCCCCCTTCTCTCATTCATTATCTCTCCCACCATCACTACCCGCCCCTTCAGCAGTTCTTTCACGACTTCGAGCAGTTCATTCGGGAGTCAGGTTCTTCACAGCAGTGGCTACAACTTGAGCAATAGCTTCCTGAATTGCGGGATCTAGTTGAACCCCTTCATTGTTGTTCGGGTTTCTTCCAGCTACGCTTCCTTCATCTCCGGTGTTGGAAGCTGTTTCAACCGAAGGTTGCTGGACACGAAGAAGCCTGCCACAACGTCCAGTACGACCTCCATCTCTCAAAATTCCTCCAGCTCCCACATTTCCTCCCGTTCCATCCATTGTATTCTAAAAGGGAAAACACAAACGTCATCACTCAAGGAACTATTTAGTACAAGGATAGTAAGGCTAACAGGTAACAACAGTGGCCGGTTGTGATTAGCTAATCACGTTACTTTCCTTGTCCTATACACTTCCTCTTATGAGTCTATTTGTGTTGATTCTAATCTTAAACAGTTAATCAATCAAACAATCAAGAAATCCTATTCATATCAATCAAGATAACATTAACATTTATTATCTAACCATACACTTTACCTTTACTGAGCTTGCTTGAGTAACACAAGGCATTCTTGAACTGACATCTTCTTATTTAAATCTCATTTTCTGTTCGAGTCTAAGCATGTAGTATGCTTAAATCTCTCGAACTTTGCTATGATACCAACTTGTAAGGCCCCGTTACCGGTGCCTCACGTTGGACGTTGGATTTACTCATAAACATAGTTCTAATCATCAGAGTTAATAAAAACATTCGCGGAATATAAAAACTTTCAATAGACATTTCATAACAATCCATAACTTGTCTTAAAACAACATCTTGTCTTTCAAAATAAACAAAACATTAAACATAAACGTCTTGAGTCTTCCGATGCCAGCCTCTTATTCAATGCCACGTGTTCCCCTCAAGCGATCTGCCTCATCCTACTCACCTGCGTGCATACTAAAAGTCAGCTACGCTGAGTGAGTTCTAGTTAATCATACAACATACAATACATTCATACTTACAAACTTTCATTCATACTTTCATACTTTATATTATACTTACTTACCTTCATATGTTACGTTATAAAGAGCATTACGCCCTACTTTCCTCGAGTATTATTAAGTCTGGTTCCCTCTTACTCGAGTATTATTAGGGCTCGGTCCCTTCTTACCTCGAGTATTATTAGGGCTCGGTCCCTCTTACCTCGAGTATTATTAGGGCTCGATCCCTCTTACCTCGAGTATTATTAGGGCTCGGTTACTCTTCCTCTAATATTGCTAGGTTTCGATTCCCTCTTCGTTACCATACAACCATACATCATTTCACATTCATACATATATCATACATATCATACCTTAATTATACATAGCATTAAAACTTGACAGCACGTGCAATATCCGAAGATCGTTCACGTATTGACAAGCAATCATTCCTAACTCTCACATAATCCATAAGGCATACACTTATCACTTAGGATAAATGTATTAACAAACACATCGAGTATGCACACGGCCCCGAAAACATAACACAGAAATGGGGCTAGAAACTCACTTGGATCCAGTTTCTTCTCCGTTTATTGTTATTCGCTTCTTTAATTGAGCTCTACTAATTGTATATAAGTTACACGTATTAATACCCATCCTACTTGTATTCCAGTCGAAAATAACTAAGTCTGGTCTCATCGGTTGGTCTTGTGTTAGATTACATTATACTTAGAGTATTTTACTCTTTTAACCATGATGTATAAGGCTTTATTTATTTTATTTGTTCCTTTCTTTCTTTAGTATTCTAACTTCTCATCCTAGATTATTCTTTTGATGTGGAATGACGTGCGTATGTGTATGCGTGTATTTATACACACATATCTAGCACGCGGGTACTTTTATATACATATATAAGTATAATGTATTCGTGTGCGTGGGTCTTTAGTGTAACCGTGTATGGGCATGCATATGAGTCATCAGTGTATCCGAGTTGAGCCGTGTATGCGAGTTATAGGTGTTTGGGTTAGCTTATTGTAAGCGAGAGTCCTTGTATATGAGTGTTCCTATAGTGATCGGGTTTAATATGTAAATGAGCATAAGTATTGTATATAATACAAAGTATTATATTGCATACAAGTGTACACGTATGCATGTATTGTAATCGAGTCCTTGTGTATACGCTTCATTGTAATCGAGTGTCTCCAAGGATCGATTACATAATGTAATCGAATGCCCTTGTATTCAAGCATCAATGTTGGCGATTAGTTGCTATTATATGTGAGTATGTGTGAAGTATTGTAATCGATCAACTTGTATTCGAGTGTCCAACATATGTGTGCTACGAAGCATTGTGACCGAGTTCCCATGAATAGCGAGTTCTTAATGTAATCGAATTCATTTATTATAAGCGATGCATATATACATCTATATTGTATGCGATTGTTTGTACATATATATATTATAAGTCTTTGTAATCTAATCTGATTGTATGAGATCTCATATATATATATATTTATATATATATAGATTGTATGCGATGGCCATCTAATTGCTTAAGTATTGTATGCCACTTCATTGTTATCGGTCTATATTGTATTCGAGTTATGTACATTGTATGCGGGTCTTTTATATATATACAAGTTGTATTTGTATGCGAGTATCATGAATCCAACCAGTGTAAGCGAGTTGCATAAGCAATCGAGTCCAATAGTGAGCGGGTATAGGGGTGTATTCAATCATTGCTGAACTCGTATACAATGTATGCGAGTTTTGTTGTATTCAAGGTTGGGTGTATACATTGTATTCAAATCACATGTAAGCGAACCCATTGTATTCGAGTTTATTTTATCCGAACCCCCATGTATGCGGCTGTAAGATTGTCAGGTTGGTTGTGATCTATTTTAGCCCGTGTATGCGAGTTTGCTTGTCTTTGATGGCTACATACTCCTATACGTGAACAGTGGTCAAGGGTTGAGCATTAGGTCCACCACCATCACAGTTATAGCCCCTTTATCTTTATCATGACATTATCCGATCTCGTAATCTCCCTCACGACTCCTTTTTGGCTAAGACTCGACCCGGGAAAATTATAAAGCTTGGATCTTTAGGTTAGGAATGTGTAAAACTAGATCTAGGGTTTCATAAGCGATTCATTCATTTTTATGAGATTGTTAGATCCATATAATCATCAAGTTTACTACTTTATGTTTCTTTTAGATCCGATCTACCATACGTTTAAGTTTCAAGGCCAAATAAAAATGTAAACTTTTAAGATCAAGAACATACCTTTATGGGTTCGTTTGGTCTTGTTTATGAACTTTAAAATCTTGGATCTATCTTATATAAGGAGGATTTATCAATGCTCAACGTTCAATATCGTTTCCTCTTCCTCGCGGCAGTATGTGTATAGTAAGGGCGTGTGTGTGTGTGTGTAAAGATTATGGAATATGGAATGAGGAGTTAGGGTTTTAGGATGGTTTTAAGGGAGTATTTATACCCCTTAAAGCCCATGGACCTAAGGCCCATTACCCTTTAATCCACCTTAATTATTCCAAGTCCATGATCTTTTATATATTTAATATTAGTTAAATATTAACACACGATAACTTAACACGACTTTCTTTATTAGATATTAAAATAACTAGGATGTTACAAGTCTGGTTTTCGGTCCGACCGGCCAAACCAGTTTGGACCAGCCGGTTCCTGGTAGCTGAGCGAACTATATACAACCGGACCGGTCGGTGGACTGATTCCCGGTTAGACCGGTTCGACCAGCCGGTCCGGTCCGGTCTCAACAACACTGCTTGGGTGAATGATGAACAATTCTATTGTTGAATAACGGTTAGAAGTAGAATGATGGAGTGCTGATGTGAAAGAGAAAGAGAATGAATGATACTAAGGCTATGAGGTATACTCTAACCCATCTTAATTCCACATAAGCTCCACATCACTCAGCTTTCTCTTTCACTGCAATAGTTTAACTCATTTAACTTCATCTCTCTCATATTAATATTTAATTTAAAATCAAACATTTAGTTTAATTACCAAAATAATTAATAACAAATCAATTAGTAATTAATACACATTATTGCATATTGTTCCTTTTAACCCGTTAGAAGCATAATTCATGGGTCATCTTAACACACTTAACATAAGTAGAGAGTGGTTTAATTCATCTTTAAAGTGTCATCTCATGTTAACCCATGTAATGGTTAGAGTATACCACATGTCCTAAACGAAGAAAACAACACTCCCCCACCCTTTGGAGACCAGATATGAAAATACTTAATATTCCTTTCTTTTTCTCGCCCATACTTAATAGCTTAATAATTCCACATATTATCAAAATTCATCATCTCAGGTTACGGGTTCTTCATCTATCAACGGGTTCTTCATCTGTAAATCCTAATCGATGCGCATGATGATTCTTTATAGCCTTTTCAAATCGATATTGTCATATGGTGACAACAGGGTCAATCGATGCTTTAAGGTATTTGATTTAGGGGTTGTTTCCAATTAGTTGATTTCATACAAGCATCAGAAGTTCAGATTTATTATCTCTCATCATTTTCAGAAGGTATTCGATTTTCAATTACAATTACTCTATTTGGATTTCATTTTCCCGATTGCTTCAACTATGCATTTATGCTATGATAATGATGATTACGTGTTGGTTTTTTTTGTTGTTCTTGTCAGTTTCAGGTATAAATCCAACACATTATCTTGGAAACATTTTACATTACAGTTTGAGGCACACCAAGTGTTCGATAAAATGCCACAATGAATAAAGTATGAGATTTAAATGAAAAATGTGACATTAAGCATATATATATGCATGAATATGGTAAAAATCATGTTGTTTCATATGAGGATTGAATTTAATGGTCTTACATAATGCATTGTTTCACACCAATTCTCTACTTCATGTATTACACCTAAATAAATGAAAACCGAACCCGATAGGCATAATGTTAATTCTATATTTTTTGTGTTAAAATTTTTTACCTTGATCTCTTTGATGTGTGCATTCAGCCCGTGTTGAAGGGTTATGGTTGCATCAATCTTTTAATATTTCAATCACTTAATTGTCATAACTGACTTGCTTATCTATAACTAAACTAATTTGTTTTTTAGGCTTGGGTGGAGAATAAGCACCTTTAAGAGTATAATCTGGATTTCTAATCCTGGCGATACAAAATGTGGCAATGATAAATACAGAGTAAAAGAGTTATCTTCAGTCAACAGGTATATAAACAAACATGTAATCAACTTTGTTAATTAGTATTAACTAATTATCGTATGTTTTTTACCAATATTTTAAAACCCATGCCGGCATACGAACCTGTATTTAGTTTTTGGTTCACTTATACTTTTAGGTGTATGTAAAACCCAAATCTTTCAAAATTTGTGTTGACACTTTGATTTCTGGTGTCTTCAATAATTGTGACTTCTATTTCAGGTTTGCTTGATACTTCGATTTCTTAATTGATTTTTAAAATATGTTAATTTCGTATGTTTTTTAGTAGGTCTTGATTATTTTATTATGTTAATTAATTAAATGATCTGTATTGATTATTTTCACTCTTTTAATTTGTTTTAGCTATAATTTATTAATTGTTCTTGATTATTTTATTATGTTAATTTATTATTTGATCTATATTGACACTTTGACTTCAACATTCTTCTCAAAAACATATAAATAATGAAGGATGGAATGTATACATTTTATCCCCAGTTAAATTTCTGTTGTCAAAGTTTCATGTTCCTTAAACCAACCACAGTGGGTTTCTGATAAATGGCATGCTCATTCGGTGAGTATTTGTTACTCTGCCATCATTTGTTCATTGTAGCTAACCTACATTTAAAAAATCTAGGCAGCATTCATCACATTTTGGTTAGGCATTCTTTGATGATCATATATTTTTATATTTGTAATAAGTTTCAATTAAAAATATATACATTTTTTAAGTTTCATGAACAGTCAAATTTAACTGGTAAACGGGAACAATTTTAAGTTTCATGAATGGTCAAAATTACCCGTAAACGGATCGTTTTTCTGTAACATTAACTGGTCCAAATTTAAGTTTACTTACTAGTGGCTCAAATTGAACCCGTAAGCAGGATCTATTTTAAGTTTCTTTAACAGGTCAAATTCGAGCTGGTTACTAGGCCATTTTTTTGTTCCGTTAATGGGTCAAAAATTAAGTTTTATTATTCTCGGCTCAAATTTAACCCTGAAACAATTTTAACTTTATTAAACGGGTCAAATTTAACCCACAGACGGGTCAATTGTTTGTTTCACTAACGAGTCAAAAATTTAGTTTTATTATTGTCGCGTCAATCTAGCTTGTAAACGGGAACAATTTTAAGTTTCATGAACAGTCAAATTTAACTCAGTTATCGGGTCAATTTTTTTTCTTCTGTTAACGGGTCAAAAATCAAGTTTTACAATTATTTGCTCAAATTTAACCTGTAGGGATCACTTTTAAGTTTTTTATAACCCGTAAACGAGAACAATCTTAAGTTATATGAACTATCAAATTTAACCTGTTCACCAGGCCATTTTCTTCCATTCTGGTTTGTCTCAAGATATAAAAATATACATATCATGGTTTGTTTGCTGCTAGAAAAAATTGCAATTTGCAAACTATTGCAGCAATAAATCGTTTTTGGCGAATAAGGGCTATTATTGCAGTACTACAGAAATTCATCATTTCGTCCTCGCCATGCTATGTGAATCAACACACTGAGGTTTGATTCTTCAAGGATCGTCGATTGCAAGCTCAAGTTTCTTGATTGGAAAAGTTATAATCAGCAAATTTCCAAAATCATAGCAGTTGTTTCATCGCTTCGTCCAGTTAACTTGAGATACATTAGTAGTCTCGATTCTGTCAGGTGTTAATATGCAGGTTGCGTTTTGTGTGTTCAGGGCACTCTGGGTATTTTTGAAGGGTCAATTTCTACGATTTTTAATCTAGGTTGAGTAGATGCAGCCCACTGCAATGCAACAGTTTGTGAGGATGAGGATAATTGATTTGAAGTTAATCTCACTTATTTAAACTGCTTAATATTACATTACAGATTTGTGTACTTGATTTTTGTTATCAGATGTATTATGCTTCATATCATGTTAAATACTTTATAATAACATATGATCCTAAAATTTGGTTTTTTCTATTTGATTCGCGGTTACAAAAGAATCCATTTGTAAATATAATAC
This sequence comes from Bidens hawaiensis, assembly GCF_021521415.1. NCBI lineage: Eukaryota > Viridiplantae > Streptophyta > Magnoliopsida > Asterales > Asteraceae > Bidens > Bidens hawaiensis. The sequence continues at coordinate 45,530 of NW_027499709.1, read as the reverse complement.
TAATCATTTTCACAACTCGCAAGCATACTCCACTATATCCGTTATCCTCAGTGGCGTAGCTTAGTTGGGCCAGGAGTGGTCCCGACCCCTCTGTCTTTTTGCTCGGTAGTGTAAATTTATTCTTTTTCGCTCGAAAATTTTACCAATAATGTAAATTTATTCGTTTTTTTACCAAAATTTTGAGGCCGGCCCCTCTGGTTTATGATTTTTTAAAATACATATTGAGTCCGGCTCCTCGACATGTATTTCCAAACTTCGCCACTGGTTATCTGGTTTGCATATGGCTACTCCGGTTACCGGTGTTACTTCAACCATGGGTTCCATGAGTGTTTTATTCATATCATATTTGTTGTTTGCATGATTTGATCCATTACTGATAACTCATCTTTACACACATATTAAAGGTTAGTTGAGAATTCTAAAATCACTAATCTAAGCTAGCTTGATTTCACAATTAAAGTTCGAATCCCACATTCTGTTAAAATCCCTAATGGTACACATGCAATAGAATCGTTGGTAAAGATCGTAACTGTAAATGTAATATTAATATGTAAACTGCAAATGTAAGCATTCAATGTAATATGTATTTTACTAAATTTTCTTTCTTTGACCTTTGTCTAAAACTTGCATTGCGGTTAAAGGATGCTTGGAAAACTGAATTAAAAGTCTTAAATCTTTGGCCCGTGTATTACACGGGTTACTAACCTGGTATACATATATTGGAATACCTTATGAATATTATATTTCTGTATAATATCTTTCTCTCTTGAATAGCTCGTACTCTTGGACTTAGAGGTTGGACGTTCTCTAGTCTTTGAGGTTTAAGGTTTGAAACAATATTGATCGTGCTATTCTTTCTAGAGTCGAAAATGTCACTAGATGGAACTAGTTTGTCCCTAAAAATATAAACATTTGTGCATGACGTGTTCTTCTAGATAGATCACCAACGCACGAAAACCTAAGTTGATTGGGGCTTGATATCCCTTCCATTTTTTGTCCTTTTTGTCAATCGCAAATGGAAACCAATAATCATGTTCTTGGTTGCGAAGAAGACTTGGAGACTAATGGTATTCTGGCTAGAGACAAACGTATTGGTTCTGGCATATTTGAAGACGTTGATGATCTTACTGCACAAGTCATGCATTAGTTTAAAACAAAAGGTGTTAACTAAAGTGGTTGTAGGTTCCCAGCCGGATCTACACGGAATATCTCGTTCTACGTAGGTGCGGAATCCCTACGTAAGACGTTACGAGCGTAGAAGACGATACGAGCTAACACGATTAAACACACGTTACAATAAACAAAGACTCGTTATATTGCAACCGAAAACACGTGATATCAATCACAAACACTGGACAACTCGATACAATGAATAACTGATTGATTACAAACTCAGCCGTAACCTAATCTATATATAACACGAGAACTTCGCCTGGCATGTTCAGGCGAAGTTGTCACTAACTTCGCTTATCTAACAAGTTCGCCCATATCAGCGAACTTGTTGGCTAACTTCGCTTAATACAAATACAAATCATTACTAACTCGATTACAGACACTAGACACTGAACTACTGACATCATGTACCAACAGACTCCCCCTTGGCAGTAGCTTCATATCTCTATCTTCAAACACGTGTCTCTTAATCTTCAACAATCTTGCGTCTTTCATCTTCAAGCATGAACTCCTTCTCGTACACAAACGGAAACAACTCTTTGATATTTCCTCGCTTCGTCTTTCCAAGCAGGAATATAGAATATCTTCTTCTCATTCAGCACCTGCAGATCAGCTTGAGACAAGTTCACTAGATGCATCGGATCATATACTCTCAGCAGCTCTTGTTCATCTTCGTCCTCCATTACTGCTTCAGCTGTCTCACAATCTACATACCACCACTTCAGATCTTTCAGCACCTACTTGGGCATTTGTTTCATCGGCACTTCTTTTAAACACCGGATCGGCTTATACTTCATGATCATCCAAGGCTTGCCATCTGCTCTCAATCCTCTATCTTTGTCTTCAATAAGTTTTCCCTTTTGTGGTTTTAACAGCTCGAACTTCTTTTCTTTTATACTTTCCTTCCAAACAATCTTCCCAATGACTCTAGCCATGTTATCATCACTCCTGTTTATTAATCCCAATCTGGCTAAGTCTTTCACTTCACATTCTGGCAATGTATTCAACGATCTCAACAGCCTCTTGAAGTACTGAACACCATCATATCTTTTAATCACGAAGAGCCTCAACTGCTCATCATATATCCAGCAAATAATCCCCTTTCTCGATTCAACATAACCTCTAATGTTGTAACTCTTCTTAAACATAGTAGGGACCGCCGGTTTCTTCGTTTTTACAAACCATTGAGCGTAGCCTTCTTTCCATCTTGGCTGCTCTTCCCATTCTGTCTCATCATTTCCAATCTCTTGACTCATATCTGCCTTATCGACTTCCGGAATCTCATGCTCCACATTCTCCTCTACAATCTCTCCCTCTTCTATCTCATTATCAATAACAATCTCTGCACCAATCTTCTCTATCTCATCAACTGGTAATACATCATCATCACCTATAAACTCATCATCCATCTCCTCAACGTCCACTACCACCACATCATCACCACCAGCTGCACTTGTCGACTCCCCCTGAGATGTTAAAAGATTTAAAAAGCCTATCATAGTCGAAAACCCCAGCGGGTCCCGTGCTTGGTTTTGGTGATTTGTAACTTGTGATATCAGTGTTACACACCACCTCAACCTTGCTGGTCGATGTATTAAAGACTCGTCTGTTGGGAGTCCCAACAACATATCCGACTAAAATACCTTCGTCGGCTATTTCACCAAATTTAGAATTTGTCTTTAATATCGAACACGGGGACCCGAATGGTTCGAGACCACTCAAGTTGGGCTTTCTCCCATGCATAAGTTCATAACATGTTTTATTCAGTCTTTTAACAGTTAAAACTCTATTAAGGATATAACAGGCTGTTGCAACAGCTTCAGCCCAGAACACCACAGGAAGTTTCGAATCAGCCAGCATGGTTCTGGCTCCTTCAATTAACGTTCTGTTCTTCCTCTCAGCCACTCCATTTTGTTGCGGAGTATACGGAGCGCTGTACTAGTGTTCTATCCCTTTCTGTAAGCAGAAGATCTCCATCTCATAATTTTTGAACTCTGTCCCATTGTCACTCCTGATGTATTTAACCCTTTTCCCCATGATATTCTCAACCTTGGTAATCAAATTTTTTACCATCTGAACCGTTTCATCCTTTGACTTCAGGAAATATACCCAAGAATATCGAGAGAAATCATCAGTTATCACCAAGCAGTATGATGTTCCACCTAGACTTTTTACATTCACGGGACCGAAGAGATCCATGTGAAGTAGGTCTAGGGTACTGACTATAGAATTAACCTTCTTGGTGTGATTGGTTTTCTTGTGTTGCTTTCCCTTTTTGCATGATAGGCATTGGTCTTCAAAGTTGAAGTTCTTCAAGGGAACACCCAGCACCAGCCCATTCTTGACAATGTAGTTCATTTTCCGAAGATGAATATGCCCCATTCTTCTATGCCATAACTCGGACTCCGATTCAGTTGCTTTTGACAGAAGACACGATTCTTCTATTGCCATCTCAGTCGACCTCATGTCCATAATATACGTATTCTTTTCTCTTGGAGCCTTCATAACTATCCAATCCTCTGGTATCTTGAAACCAGGATACAGTATGATCGCTTCATTCTTGGTAAAGTGCACAATGTAATCTTTGTCACAGATCTGTGATACACTCAGCAGATTATGCTTCAGTTCTTCAACGAAATTCACTTTCTCTAACGTCATTTTTCCATTAGTCACCGTCCCAATTCCTGTAATCCTTCCACCGCTCTCTCCAGCAAAACTCACTCTTCCTCCCTGAACAGGTTTCCAGTCATGTAACAAATTCTTGTTACCCGTCATGTGTCGGGAACAGCCGCTATCCACAACCCATAGATTGTTTGCAGCCCTGTTCAACTGTTCCTGCACGATTAAAGCAGAGGATTAAAATCTGGGGACCCAAGACCTATTGGTCTTGGGTCGATACATCCCGTACTTTGGCTGTCCAAAGTTAGTATCAGGATAATTTCTGTAAGTCCTAAAAGGATACCTTCTTGTAGATTGACTATGAGGCCATCCAAACCTTCGTGAATTAAATGAATTATTACTTATGGTTTGGTTGTTAGCAGTGAAAAACTGAGATCGTTTTCTTTGAAAACCTGGATTAGTCCAATTTCTGAACTTTGATGAGTTTTCATTTTTACCATTATTGTACTTACTATTAGTTCTGTTCTCAGTTTTTGAAGGCCTCATACCTCTGAATCTCTGCTTCAGAGGGCAATTAGCAATTAGGTGTCCTAATTGATTACATCTGAAACAACTCCTGTGTTCAACTTTCTTTTCAATAGTTGTTTTAGATGTTGAGGCTGCATTACTGCCCGTTTGTCTCACATATGGTGGGACATACGGGTTTAGTGGAGAATTCTTTTCAGTTGTTTTATTTTTCTCTCCACATTTTGGTAACACTGCCTCTTGATTTGTCTCACTAGACTCGGATGACTTGTCCGAATTTGATGAGACAGGACTAGGAGCAGAAATCTTAACACTCGAAACAGGCTTACTTGTTTCGCCTTTACTAACTTCTGGTTCTTTAATAGTAACCTTAACCGGAACTGTCTGACCAAAATCAACATCAACAGATTTCTGATTACTAGGATCATAAGTATAGTTATGATTGTAAGGTGGTGGAACTTCATGATATCCAATTCCTCCCATTTTAACTGGGGAACCTTGATCACTAACGAGGTGATCAAGTATAGCGGAGGAATTTCTAAATTGCTCAAGTTTCCTGTTTAGTTCCACCACTTTCACCTGGTGATCAGCTATCTGTTTATCCCTTTCAGCTATTAATTTGGTTTTCTCTTCTAACACTTCATAGCTAAGATCAATTACTTGTATTTTCTCAGCTAGACTGGCTTTAAGACTTTTAATATCTTTCTCACTAGCTTTTATTTTTACCTTATAACTGTTTTCTCTAGCTTTAGTGAAATGATGATCTTCTTTTAATGTTTTAAATTGAGCATCCAAACTAACAAACTGATCAGTTATAGTTGTCAATTGTTCAGACAGATTTTTACATTTAGTACAAGGGAGTTTAGTACTTACCTCGGTGAGCTGGTCTGTCACTTCTGCCATGTAAGCTTCATTTTCTCCAGTTACTTTCTCACTTCCTGCAGTTTCGATGTTCGCTAAATTTGCCTGTTCGAACACTTCCTCAACATGCAGATTCCAGTTGTACTCCCCGTTCTGTCTGGAAATCATGGCTCTATTCTCATTACCACCCCCACTCTGTTGTGTAGACCTGTTTTGACTGCGTTCTACACGTTCATTTGTGCATTCTTTCGCAAAGTGTCCATTTTGTTGACAGTTATAACATCGCACCTTTGACTTGTCAAAACCTGGTCTTTCACCAACAAACTTCCTACCAGTCTTCTTCATAAACCTCTTAACTCTTCTCACAATCATCGCCATCTGCCACTGCAGATCCATCTCTTCCAGATCATCAGCATCGATCTGATCATAATCTTCGTCCAAAGTTGCAGGATCAACAATCTTACCTTGAATGTAATTTTCGTACGAAGCAATGAAAGATGCATAGAGAGCAAACTGCTGTTCAGCAGATTTAACACTCATGGGCATCTTAGAGTAGTTGTTGTTAGGAACACTTGAGGAAAAACTACTCTTGGTTGCTTGAGGTTTAGAAGCATTTGATCCACCAGCTACAAAACACACATCACCATTCATGTTGAGAGATACATGTCCTTCATGTGTTGAGTTAGCGGCCGACTCTCCCTTTGAGTAGTAAGCAGATGATTTAGACTTCGAACTTGAACTTGCATTAACTTTTGCACCATACATTCCTGGATCCTGAACCTGATCAGTTGGTGTCTCTTTTCGAACCATGTTAAGTTCAAAGGTTCTTAGTTTGTTGACTGCTGTTTCCAAGTCATAGTCGGCAAACTCTTTGTCTTCTCTCATCAAGACAGTGTACATCTCTCATTTCGGTGGGAGAGCATCAAGAAGCTTTTATACGATTTCATCTTCTTTGTAAGCAATGGAATAATTGCTGAGTTCGGTCATCAGATGATAATATCTCGTGATGATATCATCAAGTGATTCATTCTTCAGATACTTGAACACCGAGAATTGGGTTTTGAGAAGTTTAATCTTTGATGCACGAATCCCCACATTACCCTCAAATCGGTTTTCAAGTGCTTCCCAAAGCTCTCTAGCAGTTTTATACTTCCTGAAGGTGTGAAGAATTTCTTGTGGAAGAGCCATTGTTATTGCTGCATGAGCTTTGCTTTCAGCCTCATACATTTTATTTTCTTCTTCTTTCATCTTGTTGTATTTCTTAATCTGATCACGACCCTCATACTCAGCAGTTGGTGGAATGTATCCATCTTGAATGCACACCCACATCTTAGCATCTTGGTATTTGACATATTGCTCAAACCGATCTTTCCACGCCACAAAATCGGTTCCCTTAAGCATCTTCGGTGCCTTAGTAGCTGAACCCACTTCCACTTCCATCTTCACCAGTTCCGTAATATTTATTGAAGTCATCTTTCACGAAACACAAAGAAACTCGAAAAATAAAAATTTTATTCTTAACAGTACTGTAGGCGAAGTTGTGGATAACTTCGCTTAAGTCTTAACTTCGCTGATTCTTAACTTCGCTCCCCTTTTTAAATTCGCCTGATTCGGCGAAGTTGTAGATAACTTCGCTGGAGATAAGCGAACTTGTGAAGTAGGCGAAGTTCTGGATAACTTCGCTTGAGATAAGCGAACTTGTGAGGTAGGCGAAGTTGTGGATAACTTCGCTTAACCTTATATCTTCGCCGAAACCCTACTAACAGTGACGGCAACTTCCCCTGATGAACACGATGTTTTTGCAGGTTTGATTTCTGGATTTTGCGAGGTATGTGAAGGTGTTATGGGTTGTTTTTGATGGTGGGAGGTGAGTAGGACACAAAAACTCGGTAAACTCGTCCCGTGAATAGTCAAACGGAACGATTTCTACCAATTGTAGGTTCCCAGCCGGATCTACACGGAATATCTCGTTCTACGTAGGTGCGGAATCCCTACGTAAGACGTTACGAGCGTAGAAGACGATACGAGCTAACACGATTAAACACACGTTACAATAAACAAAGACTCGTTATATTGCAACCGAAAACACGTGATATCAATCACAAACACTGGACAACTCGATACAATGAATAACTGATTGATTACAAACTCAGCCGTAACCTAATCTATATATAACACGAGAACTTCGCCTGGCATGTTCAGGCGAAGTTGTCACTAACTTCGCTTATCTAACAAGTTCGCCCATATCAGCGAACTTTTTGGCTAACTTCGCTTAATACAAATACAAATCATTACTAACTCGATTACAGACACTAGACACTGAACTACTGACATCATATACCAACAGTGGTTTTTAAACGAACATGGTTAAGAGTTTAGAGTATCGTTCATTGTTCCTTTTTATGGTATACTAAATAAATCGTAAATCTAGATCTACTTGGATGAATGGTTGAAAACTTCTCTCCTTTTGATGCAATTTTTTTTGTTTTATCTAGTTTGGTCAGAGCCCGTTATTTTATACCATCACAACATTTAAAAAAAAAGAGAAAATTCCAATTTGCCTCCCTGGAAAACATCTTCGCGAGATGGATTAACCATTGAAAAAGAATTTGCGCATGTTGTACCATTGGATTTCTCGGGCGGGTTTTTCTGACTCCTACCGTCAGTTGACTATCAGTTGACTGACGGATGCCATGGGAATTTTGGTAATCATCTTTTAATAATAATAATAATAATAATAAGAATAATAATAATCTCTTTTTCATCATCATCTTCCACCTTGTTCGCAATCTCTCTCTCTCTTTGTACATACATATATGTGATTGTGTGTTTGTTTGTGAATGAAAATGTTATAAATAATAATAATAATAATTATAATAGCCCCACCCACCCACCTTGTTCTCAATCTCTCTCTCTTTATACATACATATATATGTGTGACTGTGTGTTTGTTTGTGAATGCAAATGTTATGATGATGATGATGATGATGATGAAAAAGATGATTGGAGATGGCGATGATGATATAAATATCTGTCTGATCTTCATATTACAGATCTGAGCCATGGCGGTGACCGTACCCAGAATTTATCGTCCCGTACTTTTTTGTCGGCGCCGGAGCCATTGGATGGGCGCCGGAACTTCCGGCGGCGGCGGCGACGGCGGTGGTTGATATGGGATTTGTTGACTTGGGGTTTCGTGAAAGAATGGGTTGTCAGAAACTGACGACGGCGGTGTGGTTGAGTTTGCCGGAAAAAATGGGTGGTGGAGGATTCTCCGGTGGGTGCTGGATGTGACGGATAGGGTGTGTACGGTGAAGGTGATTAAGAAAGACTACATGATGGTTGTTTGATGATTAATGGTTGTAATCCATAATATTAGAAGACCTGCAACTTTTTAGGGTTCTTTGGGTTGTTGTTGATTAGATTTGTGTTTTGGGGTTGTTGATTGAAGACGATGAAGGAGTTCATCAATTTCTGGGTTAAATGATGAACATGAAGAAAGGAGTTCATCAATTTATGGGTTAATTGATGAAGATGAAGATATAGGGGTAAATGGGTCATTTTAACAATTTTTAACAGGTCAAAGGAAAGTCAACTGACGGTAGGAGTCAAAAAAACCCGCCCGAGAAATCCAATGGTACAACATGCGCAAATTCTTTTTCAGTAGTTAATTCAGCTTGCGACGATATTTTTCAGGGAGGCAAATTGGAATTTTCTCTAAAAAAATCTTAAATACATATAAACAAACACCTATAAAATCTCTATGGTCGCTCCCCACCTCTTTTTAAGCCATCAGATTTATTCATTTGTAAATGAAGGTCTCTCATGGGTTTGACCTGAATTTATAGGTGTGGATCTCACTAAACTCATATAGCCCTTAAACGGGTTATGAAATCTCATTAAATTAAAAATTAATCACACAAAATATTTGATATGCAAATCCTACAAAATAGGGTCTGGATATACTTAAAATTAACATCCATTTTTTCTTAAAAAATGATATTATTTATAATTAAGAAACAATTTTATATTAAAAAAAAATAAAAGGATTATGGGTCTCACCAAACTTGGATTAAACGGGTTATAACATCTCATTGATTTGTTAAATACTTTCTATCATAAAACCTGAATTTAATTTCTCAATATGGATTTAGTTATATTCTCGATACTTTTTTCTTTTAAGTTTAACTTACATGAAAAGTTTCACAAAATAATATTCAAATTATAACAAATGAATATAAACAGACAAATATGAAAATTAAGGAGATAATTCATTCAATAATGAATATAACCCAATATCAATGAATCAAAATAGATTCAATTATAATATTAACTTTTTACAATAAATAAATTAATATCTAAAAAAATCTGTTCAAGGAAAAATATAAAATAACCCCGTGATACGTGAATTAAAACTAGTAATAATATATATCATGTCATTATCCAACTCAAAAAGTAACAAAAACAAAACACAAGTCACTCCTAGAAATAATCGTTTTGATTTGTATTTAAAACATATAATATTTATTCACAGTATGAAAATACTAAAACTCAGTGCCCATCGATAATAACAACAATATAGAAGCAAAACTAATCCTATCTTACGTATTCCTTTGTCATTAAAAACAATGATATAAGACAGTTTTTATGTGCATTTAATAGGGAACATTCGTGACGGATCTTCACATTAAAAGTTCGAGTTTGAGGCTAGCGTGCTATGGCTAATCGATCGCAATTATGGTTATCGTTTCATCACTTATCCGTCTTCGTTTTTCTTCTGTTATTCATCCATGGAGACTCCTTTGGTGACTCTCCGCATGACTTCATGATGGCAAGAACTACAATTCATATTTCATACTGTTCAATTCGCTCCAGAAAACATTTATGGTCGTCAACCAATTTGCAACAGGCTATATTTGCGACCTTTTCGCTACCATATTTTTAACTTTCTCTCATAAACGTAGCGACCGGTTGGTCATTTTACAACAACTATAGTGGGTAGCTAGTTTTGCGACTAATTATAGTCGGTCGCAACTTGGTCACAAATTTTGCAACCTGTAACAGTGGTTTTATGGTCGTCTTATTGGGTCACAATAATAACCATGTTGTCAAATCCAATTTGTGATTTGTTTTACCTAGAAAAGAAGTATCTATAGTTGAAACCGATATTTAAAAATGCCTCATTGTGACTACATAGCGACTGTTTTTAAACTTTATTTTGACAAAAGTAGCGATGAACTTGCTTCAAGTTTATTTCGGTTGCTAATTATCTGCGACTGATTATAGTCTGTCGCTAGTCTAGCAACCAGTTAGAAGCAGTCGCAAATCCGTCACTAAATTTGAAAATGAATTTATCTGTGACTGATTTAGGACTGTTTCGTTGGGTTGCAAAAACCTATGGTGGCCATCCATTACAACCGTTTTGTTGGATTGTTACAGTTTTGTGACCAATCAATAGATTTGCTCAAAATTTTAAATTTGTGGTAAACACTTATTCGGTCACTAAGAGCACATGGAGTGAGACCACTCTATGTGCTCTAATAGTTGTGTAAATGTTGTTGCTAATCTATTGTGCAGGGGGAGCCGATGGGGGTAAAAGTAAACAAATTGACATCTAACAAAACGAAGCTCTCGTATTCTTACTACTTGATTCCATATTGTCGCCCTAGTAAAATATTTAACAGTGTACAGAATCTTGGGGAAATGTTCCGTGGAGATCACATACAAAGTTCTCCTTATATGGTAAACACTATTTATTTTTTAATTTATGTGAAAAAAAAAACTAAAATAGCGGTGTAAATGAGTTGAGCCACTTTGTGATTACCCGAAACTGGCTTCCCAAAAGTTTGTAAAGAGTTTAGCTTAACTAGTCAGAGCTTGAATTTCAACTCGCTTAATAAACTTTTTGGGACCATAGATTTAGTTTCTCAAAATTAAGGATCATGATTGCACATATATACAAGTAATTTATTAGGGTAAAAAGTGAAATGAGAAATTATTTTGAAACCACTATGCAAAATAACAGTTTCAACTAACGACTTGGCTGCTGATGGTCCCAACTTAAGTCAAATTTGTTTTTAATGGTCCGCGAATAACGGGTGGTAAACTTCGTTAGTTTGATACTAGTGGAGGCGAAACACCGGTGAAAAGTCTGGCGATCGGATATAAACTTCCCTTGGGTTGACGAAAGCAGTTGATCTTCCATTATTGATGAAATTGGAACGCGGGATGTTAAATTGTGCTAAGGAATTTACGAAAATGGGATTTGATTGGTAAACTAGGGTGTTTTGGGGGAGAGTTTGAAAGGTAAGATAAAAATTAAGGTTTTCAACCGTACGTGCCGAAGGAGGTGGATGATGGAGGTTGTAGGTCAGTGGTGGTGCGTGGTTGCAGTTTAGTTGTGGTGGGAGATGGATGGTGGGGGTAAGGGATGAAGAATAAAGAAGATGGAAGGTGATGGGGTAGGGGATGGAGAAGAAGCTGGGTGGGGATTAGGGCTCAATTTTTTATGCTATATAATGAATTTTTTTACGTCAAGGTGTGCCAACTCAGCATTAGACTAACGAAGTTAACCATCTATTAGTCACCAATCGCTAAAAACATACATGACTTAAATTTGGAGTGTCAGCAGCCAAGTAGTTAATTGAAACCAATTTACCTAAACAGTTTAATCTACACAAATTTTGAGACAACATATGTCCTAAGTAGATAATCAAATACCAATATAGAAATTACCAAATTACATATATACATTACGCAATTGTTTACATATATGTAGCTCAAGTATCTTCTTCAGTTCTTCGTGTTCTCTGTCGCTAGAGTATATTTAACTTGATAAGCTGCATATATGTAACAACATAATTACATATATGTAAGCTGATAAGTTACAACATTTATGTAACAATAGAGTTATATATATTGAAGAGGTATGTACCCGCCTCAACACCGAGCAAGGCGGGTCAACCCACAAGATAAAGACATTATGAAGGCACAAAGCCAAAACCTATGCGCATGGCGCATACAAAACATGCTATGCTCGCGCATCACATATGCGCGCGGCGCATCAGCGCGCGGAACCCACAAGATAAAGACATTATGAAGGCACAAAGCCAAAACCTATGCGCATGGCGCATACAAAACATGCTCAGGCATCATATGCCCAGGCACACATATGCTCGCGCATCACATATGCGCGCGGCGCATCAGCGCGCGGCGCATATCACATGCTCGTGCATATCACACCTGCCCAGGCACACATATGCTCGCACATCACATATGCGCGCAGCGCATCAACGCGCGGCGCATATCACATGCTCGTGCATATCACATCTGCGCATGAAATATCTGCGCGTGAGAATAAAGAGAAGACCTCGCGCATCCTCAGGATGGGCGCATATCACACGTGCACATAATCAACCTCGTCCTTATCCAAATCAGGATTAGGGCAACCTTGATTGTGCACGTCAGACAACCTTCCAGAAGGCATCTTTTTAAGGAGTAAGAATATGCTGATGTTGACAGCTGCCAAATTAAAGGTCGACAACTCAGCATGACACATGTGTTACCACGTGCTTACAACCAACGAGAAAGCGCCAGGTGTCCCAGAGGACACGTGGCGCAGTGCGATTGGAGGAGGCCAACGAGGTTGAGCCAAATCAATGGAAACCCTAGCACTATAAATACAGCATCAACTCCACTTTGATGACACATTCATACTCAATCATTGACAGTTACAGGCAGGATATCACATTCAATCATATTGAATTACATTCATACTCAATCATTGACAGTCTCACAACCAAAGGGTATTGAGCAATTAAGCAATACTCTTGAGATTCTCTTACACACATTATCATCTTCTCCACAATATACTGATTCTCACGCCGGAGGGTTACCCCAAAGAGGACCCCTCTGTCCCTTTCTGAGGGGTAAGTAACGGCGCTGTTCATTTTGTAGGTGGAAGAACACTGATCCAGAAGAACCATCGGTGAAATAGTATAATCATACCCGAGGAAAGTAGATCTGCTACCAGTGAGTAGATCCACGTTTCTTCATTGGCGCCATCCACTGTTACGTTCGGCAATCAGATCTAATCAGATCTACAAAAAAAAAAATCAATCACCATGGTTTCTGGCATTCGTAACGTTGATCAAGCTCTGGAGGATATTGAACGTGAGGGTGTTAACGACGGACAGCAGGTTCTGAGGGTTCCGCGTGATTCTACGCGTACCACCAGCAACCGTCCCTTCGTCACAACCCCTCACGGCCAGACTGAAACTCCTCCAGACGATCTCGCGTTACAAAATATGGACGGCGCGAAACTCAAAGGACCAATGGGTCCAGAAGAGGAAACAAATGATCCGAATGAATGGCTCATAAACGAGCAGCGGCGTCTGATAGAAAAGTACAACGAAATGGTCAAACAGAAGAAGCTAGCCGACCAAACACAAAGGCAAGCGTTCGATAAGCAGACTACAAAGAGGCCGCGCGCGCCGTAAGAGGGACATTCTGTTCACACTGCACACACTGAGTTCAGTGATGAAGAAGTGCATAGCATGAGGAAGACGCGGGATACTCATGCAGGAGGCTCACAGCTCCGCGCGCCTGTGAACATGGCGCCTGGAGCCAGAGCAGATCTGGATCTGCACATGCCATACAGCCCACCGGTCAGAGGACAAGTGGACGTAACCACACCCTACAGACCAGCCATCTTGGTAAAACACTCAAAGTTTACTGCGCGCATCGCGCAGGCTCCCATCCAGCACAAGACCAAGATGCCAAGTGGTCTGGGCAAATATGATGGCACAACAGATCCAGATGACTTTTTGCAGGGTTTCTATAACACGGGAAACCTAGAGAGCTGGACGATGCCAACATGGTGTCATATGTTTGCTCGCTGCCTCACAGGCGCAGCGCGGGTATGGTTCGAGAGCTTGCCGACTGGGCAAATTGATGGGTTCGAGGAACTATTAGAAAAGTTCCAAGCCCACTTCGTACAGCAGCGCAGGCATACGCGCGATCCTGATGACATCATGCACTGCGTACGCAGGAATGATGAAACGATTGAAGATTACATCACTCGTTTCAATCAGGAGTCCCTGGCAATCGGGGGTATAACTGAGCAGCTCCTGCGCGTGGCATTTATACAAGGCGCGCGCAGTGATCAACTCCGCCGAGCTCTCGTAAGCAAAGATGGTATGCCCACCACTTGGGCAAAACTAATGGAAGCCTCGCGAGTCTTCGCGAGAAATGAAAAACAGATTGCCCAAGATAGGGCAAGAGAAAGAGCGCATCAGGCTGAATCACCGCGCAGCAAAGAGAAGAGGGCCAAACAGAACTCTGTATGGTCCAGGTTGCAGCCAACAAGTTTTTCTTCAGCAGAAAAGCAAGCGCAACCAAGCTCACCCCAACCCCAAAAAGATGTTCGTAGTCGTGGGGATGGTGACAAGAGGGAGGGCGGCAGAGATCCTAGCAGACCTCTGCCAAGAATATGGACTCCACTCACTAAAACACCTTCACAGGTGTTAAGTACTGAGAATGTTCAATTCAAGCCCCCCCAAGCAACTACACTACAAGGGACCGCAAAACAGTGGCAAATATTGTGAATTTCACAGGTCCCCGGGCCACAACACCGACGCATGCCATCATTTAAAGGATGCGATCGAGAAGGATGTAAAATCAGGCAGGCTGGCTCACTTGGTGAAAAACCAAAGAATAGAAGATGAGCAACCGGAAGGAGCCTCTGCCAGCAAGAAATACAAAAGAATCTATGTGGCTGAGGGGGGACGACAAGGGCAGACGTCAAAAAAGAGAAGCGCGCAAATCCACGGAGATTGGCGCGAACAGCAAGTCATCTTCCCAAGAATCAGGGGAGGCCCTTCAATAAGCAGTCCTCTCGTCATCACCACACACATTGCTCATTACGAAGTGTCAAAGGTCCTGGTGGACACTGGAAGCGAATCTGACATTATGTATGAGCAATGTTTCAGAAAGTTAGACCCGGCAGACCAAGCGCGGCTCGAAATTGTGAACGCACCAATCTGTGGTGTCTCAAATGAAATCATCCATCCCCTAGGCCAGATTCAGTTTGAACTAACTATGGGGGATGATGAGCACAAGCGAGCCGAAGTGGTCAACTTCTTGGTCTTGCCCACCACGTCATGCCACAATATGATCCTGGGTAGGGGAACGATTGCCCAATTTAATGCTGTACCGTCGCCAGCGCACGGCGCATTGGGGTTCCCTACACCAACAGGCGTAACATTTGTTTACCGCGATCATTTGTGCGCAGTGACAAGCACGCCGCGGGAAGGGAGAATGAAACTTCCAATGGCGGACAATGCGCCAGAGAAGTGGATTTTAAACCCAAAATTCCCAGAGCAAACGGTCACAATTGGCGCTACCATTTCAGACGAAACGAGATTGAGAATGAAAAAGTTGCTCACAAAATACACGTCGGTTTTCGCGTGGCAACACTCCGATATGACGGGGGTCCCGCGAGACTTGGCGCAACATTCTCTTAACACGTTCAAGTCGGTGGAGCCAATTGCTCAGAAAAAGAGAATCATGGGGGATGAAAAGGCGAAGGCCATGAATGAGCAAGTGGAGGACCTGTTGCGCGCAAACATCATCCGCCCGATCCGATACCAGACGTGGGTAGCCAATCCTGTGATGGTAAAGAAAAGCAACGGGTCATGGAGGATGTGTATTGACTTCAAGGACCTCAACAAAGCATGTCCGAAAGACTGTTACCCCCCTCCCAAACATCGACGCAAAGGTGGACTCCGTGGCGCCATTCAAGCTCAAATGTTTCCTGGATGCCTACAAAGGCTATCACCAGATTCAAATGGCACCACAGGACGAAGACAAGACTGCCTTCAGAACCGACAAGGGTGTTTTTTGTTACACAAAAATGCCCTTTGGTTTAAAGAATGCGGGCGCAACCTATCAGAGGCTTATGGATTCGGTTTTCAGTGAACAAATCGGAAGAAATCTAGAAGTCTACGTTGATGATTTGGTGATCAAGAGCAGGGAGGAGAGACAAATGCTCAAAGACATCGAGGAAACTCTTCAGCGCCTAACGGAAGTTAACATGAAGCTCAACCCGAGCAAATGTACTTTCGGCGCGGAAGAGGGGAAATTTCTTGGTGTAATGGTTACTAAGGATGGTTTCAAGGTGAACCCTGAAAAGGTGGAAGCCATCCTTGACATGCCTTCACCATCCACCATGAAAGAGGTTCAGAAGCTGAATGGTAGATTGGTGTCAATCAACAGGTTCCTAGCGAACCACGCCAGCAAATCTACTCCATTCGTTAACACTTTGAGGAACTGCTTGAAGAAGAGCCAATTCAAGTGGACGCCTGAGGCTGAGCAAGCTTTCAGTGAGATAAAAGAATGCCTCATAAAGCTCCCCGCGCTCACAGCTCCACTTCCTGGCGAAACCCTTACATTGTACTTGTCAGCTGGAGACCGCGCCATCGGCGCAGTATTATTGGTGGATCGCAAGGGGATCCAAACGCCAATATACTATGTGAGTCGGGTGCTGACAGACCCTGAGACGCGCTATTCCATCATGGAAAAGTTAGTTTTGTCACTAACACACGCGTCGCGCAAGCTTCACATATACTTCAATGGTCATCCGATTGAAGTTTTGACAGGTTACAACATCCAGCAAGTCTTGCGACGCCCCGCGCTCTCCGGAAGGCTGACAAAGTGGGCGCTGGAATTGGGTGAACACACGATCACTTATAAGCCCCGTCCAGCAATAAAGGGTCAAATTTTGGCGGATTTCATCACGGAAATCCCAGAGGGAAAGATTGAAGAAGCTCAGCGCGAGGTAGACCCTCCGCGAGCAAATGATGAAGAAGATGTTTGGAGGCTATTCACTGATGGAGCCTCCAACAGCGAAGGGTCCGGCGCGGGCCTCAAACTGGTGGACCCTGATAATCATGAATATACTTATGCTATTAGGTTGGACTTCAAAAGTACCAACAATGAGGCTGAGTATGAAGCCCTGCTGGCTGGTTTGCGCATTGCGCGCAAGTTTGGAGTTAAAAGGCTAGAGGCACATGTTGATTCTTACTTGGTAGCTGCGCAGGTCAATGGCCTTTATGATGCCAAGGAGAACACCATGCCTCTATATCTAGAGCAGGCAAAAAAGATCGTTGAGCAGTTTGACTTCTTCAAAATCATACACATCTCGCGCAGCGAAAACAAGTCCGCTGACGCGTTGAGTAAGATGGCATCAACTAATTTTGATCACTTTGCCAAAGATGTCAGGGTGGAAGTGATGAGCAACCCGTCAGTGCAAACGCAATCGGTCCTTGTAATTCATACATCCCCTTCATCCTGGATTACTCCAATAATGGAATTCCTGAAGGAGGGGACGTTACCGGACGATCGCGCACAGGCGAGAAAGATAAGACACAAGGCGCAGAACTATGAACTACTTGATGGTACATTATATCGACGCTCTTATCTTGGACCGCTCATGAAATGCCTGGATGCTGAAGAAGCAAGCTATGTGATTAGGGAGATTCACGAAGGAATCTGCGGCATACACGCTGGCCCGCGCATGGTGGTTGCCAAGGCAATGAGCTCGGGCTACTATTGGCCGGGCATGTACTTGGATGCGCTAAAAGAAATACAAAAATGCAAGGCATGTCAGAGCTACGCGCCAAACACCATGCGGCCAAAGAACAACTTGATTCCGGTGACCTCTGCATGGCCTTTCCACAAATGGGCCATTGATATTGTGGGGCCCCTGCCGCAAGCGCAAGGGCGAGTGAAATTTTTGGTAGTGGCGATAGACTATTTCACAAAATGGGTTGAGGCCAAGCCACTAGCAAAAATCACAGCTGAGGCGATGAAGCAATTTATCTGGAGCCACATCATTTGCCGTTTTGGCCTTCCTATGGAAATTGTGAGCGACAATGGCAAACAATTCACTGACAGGAAGATATCAAGCTGGCTCAAAGAATTGCACATCAACCAAATCTTCACTTCGGTCTACCACCCTCAGGGGAATGGCCAAGTGGAGCGCGCGAATCAAAGTTTGCTAAATGGGCTGAAGAAAAGGTTGGAGGGAGAATCCCATTCTTGGGTCGAAGAGTTACCTAATGTCCTGTGGGCGCACAGGACATTAAGCAAAACTAGCAATGGCGAATCCCCGTTCAGCCTAACCTATGGGACAGAGGCTATGATCCCAGCAGAAATTGGATGCCCATCCCATAGGGTACTCATGATGAGCAAAACTGATAACGAGCGCGAAAGAAGATTGGACCTTAACTTGCTTGAAGGGCGCAGGGAAGCGGCTATCATCAATGAAGCCAGATACAAGAAAAAGCTGGAAAAATATTATAATCAGCGCGTTAAAGAGTGCCACTTCAAGAAAAATGATTTTGTCATTCGAAACAATGAAGCTAGTCGCGCAATACCCCCAGGAAAAATGTCCCCCAATTGGGAGGGACCTTATCAAATTTCAGAAGATTTGGGGAAAGGCGCGTACACTTTAAAAGATTTGAATGGAAAAAAGATACCGCGCGCGTGGAACGCGGCACAACTTAGAAAATGCTTCATGTAAAAGTTCAAATATGTAATCAAGGCTTTTAAGCCATCATGAATGATGATTCGCGCTATCTTTCAATATTTGTTCTATTACCTTTGCATACATGTTTCACACTTCCTTTATTAATTTGGAGCAATATGACAACACTATATTGACTTCAAAACGAAATAAAACGAAGTAAAACATACATGCGCGAGCCTTAGCTCAAACGCGTTAACGAGTCTTAACTCTAAAACGTCAGGGCCTTAGCCCAAACCTACGAGCCTTAGCTCAAACACGTTAATGAGTCTTAACTCTAAAAACGTCAGGGCCTTAGCCCAAAACAAAGAGCCTTAGCTCAAAACACTCACAAACATCCATCTTACATCTCGCGCAGCCTGATCATAAAAATCCTTAAACACAACTAAGGCAAAGTACATGCCATATCATAGTTGTTAAGGTCTCAGGTCGAGATCGCGCGCGGAATCATAGTGGATATCTGAGTAACACATGCTGACATGTAATGGCTAAAACTCATACTTCCATATTTAGACCGCGCGACCTCGACGCGCAAAAAAGGAATTGAGAAAAGTTATCGCGAATGTCAGCATAAACAAGATCCTGCGAAACCACTTACAAAATAGGACTATGGTTAGGTGAATAATTTCCTTACAACCTTGTTCTTATTTTAACGTGCAAGCATATCTTATATCTATACAAGCAAACATGAAGAGATGAATGGAAATGCGCAAGATGTGAAAAAGGGAAAACAAATTTAATTCCATTGCGTTGAAATTTACAAGTATGATGAGTTACAAATTACAAATAAAAATAAAAACATGAAGGGCTTCTCAAGTCTCCACGTTGACATTAGCCTCTTCATCATCCTCATCATTGCCCTCGGCATCTGGCGCAGCCTGCTCCTCTTCATCTCCAAATTGACCATAGTCAAGTTCTTCCTCCTCATTGGAGTCTTCTATCACGACGGTGTCAGGAGCAGATTCTTTCGCCGTGCCAGAACCGCTGGTAGGGGCAACATCCCCCGCGCCACCATCATCGCCACCAGCTCTCTCGCATTCATCGAGCAACTTCTTTAGCGCGCCGAGGTCGGGCTGGTCAGCAAGCGCAACAATCTGCAAATCAATAGAAAAGTATTGAGTACAAAACACTTGGAAAATTAATCAAGTAAAACTCATTAAGGTCAAGGTACCTGCATAAGGATGGGGATGGGAGTATTCATGTACTTCTCCCCCACCGCGGCCATGTCCGCGCAGGCCGCGTCGCTCTTGTAAGGGTACTCGGATGGGTTCTTCTTCAACATGCCATATTCATACCCATCCGTAAACCCTTCAGCGCGACCCACCAAGCGCGCGGCAGCATTGCAGTCCATCACAAGGGCCTGAAACTCGGCGGAATATTTCATCGCCAAAGCGCAACGAGTCATGCCCTGTGACACCAGCCATTGGCGATCCTGCGCGAGGCCAGCAACAGACGTCTCGAGGGCAGGAACCTGTGAGTTTAATAACTCAACAGTTTCCTTGGTCTTTTTTAGCTCCTCCTTATCAGACGCTGCTGCCGCCAAAATTTTTTCTTTCTCCGCCTGCGCAGCACAAAGTGCTTCCTGGGTGGACGCTGCCGTCGCCAAGGCCTCATCTCTATCGGCCTGCGCGGCCGCTAACTCCCTCTTCAGGCGCGCAACCTCGCTCTCCAGTGATGATTTCTCAGTGATACTCTGGACGATAGCTTGGTCACGCGCCTCGGCCTGCTGTTCCAAGACACGCACTCTCCGCGCGTACTTGGCAACTTCGGCCTCCGCCACCTGCTGCTTCTCCCGCGCAGCCTGGAGCTCATGCCCGCGCTTAATATAGGCGGTGTTGGCACTTGCTCTATTTTCGCTGAGCTCCGCCTGGAGTTTCTCAGCTCGTGCGCGAGCATCAGAAAGGTTCCAGGCAGCCACCTTAGCCTCTTGCTGGGCTGCCACAAGAGCATCGCGTACTTTAATATAATCGCGATGAAGCTCTTGGGAGGCAGCAAAGAAAGCTGACCCAGCGAAAATGTGATCGTTGAGCAAGTCAGCGCGAGTGCGCTCCTCCTGATACCTCCTTTCAGTAGGAGGCACGGCATGAGCCCAGAAGTCCTCGCATACGCCCATGGATTGGAAGGAACTTTCTTCATTAATATTCCATCTCGGGCGATAAACGTGGTCACCTTCCTACAAAACACAAGAAATGTTCTAAGTCATAAAACATACTTATATGGAGGTACGCGCAGCGGAGCAACAAATAAAAACATACCTGCGGGGACGAAGCAGAAAAGTCAGCGCCAGCTCCACCAGAAGTATGCGCTGCGAAGACTTGTGGCATCGCAGGGCTGGCGCGGTCTACCAAGGAGTCCTCAGCTTGAGCCCCCTCATCCTCCTCATCTTCTTGAATAGGCCTCTTCTCCTGCGAACTGGGGGGCTCCAAACCAGCCTCGCGGAGAGGGCTGCGCGTAGGAGGAGGCGAGGGAGGTCTCGACGCCGCCAGTTCGGCGCGCAATACGGCTTCCTGCTCCTTTGTAACCCCAATAAGGGGAGAATCAGCACTAGCAGGAGCAGGACCAGAACCAGCGGCGCCGCCAACGGCGCCAGGAGTGTCACCGGCAACTTGTACGCCAGCTACAACTCCTATGAGCAAATCAACAAGGAAAATTGGTTTATCACTAAATCCAAATGAAAAAATTCAGAAGACAAATGTGCAAAACATACCTTGGCGCAATTCAGTTCGCGCGGCGAACATCGCCATAAAGTCCATTCTACCCTTCTCAGAGGGTAGAACGGGGGACTTCGAAGCAGACCCCGGCGCAGCCTCAGCACCTTGTGGCGCCTGCGGCTGATCTGCAGCCGTCGCCGGTCCTGCAAACATTCAAAGGAGCAAAGGTTTAATAATAATTCAATCAGATGAAGATAAGCAAAGCATACCTGTCGCAGGCGCGACACTGCTTCTCTCTTCAGCCGCGCGAACGGAGGAGGTGACGCCACCATACCTCAAGTGGACAGGAGGTCTGCCCACTTTCACAGGCAGGGAAGCTAAAGAACCCATGGTGGTAAACACCTGGGTTTCCTTAGGTCCCTTCGTTTGAGCATGGGGATGAGCAACAGGGGTGTCATTTTTCTTCTGTTTCTTACTGGCCCCTGCGCCAGATTTCCCCTTAGCTTTGCGCTTTAGTAGGGGCGCCTCCTCTTCCTCCTCCTCCTCTTCCGCGAGCTCCAGCTCGTAGTTTTCAAGCGCATCTGCAAAAACAACCAACAGAACTGTTAATAAACTTGGGTATTCTAAAGGAATGAGCAAAAGTGCGAAGGCTTACCAGGCGCGTCACTGTCAAAGTCAAATTCCAGATCCACTGGGATGAACATGTCATCAAAGCGATCTGGGAAACCAACCTCCCCAGCGCCAAGCGCGACGGAGCCACCCTCCACTTGTTCATCATAAGCGGCAAGGACATAATCCTTGGTGACTGCGCAAAAACAAGTCAAGTGATATCAGCAAAAGAATTATGTTCGCGCAGAAAAAGAAATAAAGCAATGAAATAAACTTACACAAACCGTCGACTTGGATAACGGGCTCAAGCGCGCTGTCGGCCCATAGCTTACTCATGCCGACCCCCACCAGCGCCTCCTCGCGAATTTTCTTCGCGGGGGATGGTTCGGCGGTCAGTTTCTTAACCCAGGCGCCAGTTGGGTTCTTGAGGACACCCTCATCCGCAGGCGCAGAAGAGATAGAGCGCATGGTCATGCGGATGGGGATCACACCAGCCCTTATGTAAAAGAACCTCTCAGACCAGTCATGAAGGCTCTTGAATGAAACAGTGGAGCACTTCACCTTCTGACTGCGAGGAATAAAAGAGATCCAATTGTCTTGGATCTTGGGCTTGTAAAAATACTGAAAGCGCCGAGGAGTCGGCTCCTCGCGCTGGGATTTGCACATGAACTCAAAGTGATTCACGCGCACGAGTCCAAACGGATGGACTTGGGATATATGAATCCCATAGAACTTCAGCAGTGCACCCACAAACCTTGTTATCGGGAGACGAAGGTTGCAGTGGGTGAAAAAGTGGCTATATAGGGATATATAGCCGGCAGGCGGGCCCGCCGCCGTTTGCCCGGCCCCAGGCAACATGCAGCCAAACAGGGGGAGAAAGCCCTGAGAGGCGATGAGGCTGTCGAGATCGGCCTGCTTCAATTTGCAGGGGATTTCATTCCACCTTTTGGTGGCCTTGGTCCTCCCTACTTCCTCCGATGTGGTCTCAACAACCCTCTTCCCTTTCCCCTTTTGCTTCAGTGTCGACATCACCACAGATTTCACACGGCGTCTTCGAGAGGAAATAGAGGTGATTGAGGGGCTAGACGAGTCTGAACTATCAGACATACAACTGCAGCAGCAAATAATAGAAGTTTCGAAACGATGAAAATACTCAATTCAGAATATGAAAGGCAGAAAATTGAAAATTTGCAACAATGAAGATGAAGATAAATATTTCCCAAGGGCCTGCTTTTATAGGCCCAGGAGAGAGAAAAGTGGTAACTAATGGGATTTCACGCGCCCCCACTCGCAGGTGTAAGCCAACGAGGGCGCGACACGTGTCCCTAACACTGTTGAGGGGACATAAAAACGTAACGGACCTGCCACGGAGCAGAAACGCGCCCCCACTCGCAGGTGCTAACCAATGCGAGCGCGACACGTGTTCAAGACAGCTGTGTGAGGGGACGTGAAAGGCAACTGTAGCACCTCGAGCACACGAAACGTCTGACATGTTTACGGCGCACGTCACCACCAACTAACCACGTATTTGGACCCTTCGTTTTCAACCTTTCGTTTTCAACCAAATGGATAGGACTTCGCGCAATGATGGAAACGACCAAGAAAACGACAAAACCCCTTTTAAAAGACCAAATCAGTAAGTCTAATATCTATCTTACCGCGCTCGCGCGAGATAAGACACACATTAGACTGGGGGGGCTTGAAGAGGTATGTACCCGCCTCAACACCGAGCAAGGCGGGTCAACCCACAAGATAAAGACATTATGAAGGCACAAAGCCAAAACCTATGCGCATGGCGCATACAAAACATGCTATGCTCGCGCATCACATATGCGCGCGGCGCATCAGCGCGCGGAACCCACAAGATAAAGACATTATGAAGGCACAAAGCCAAAACCTATGCGCATGGCGCATACAAAACATGCTCAGGCATCATATGCCCAGGCACACATATGCTCGCGCATCACATATGCGCGCGGCGCATCAGCGCGCGGCGCATATCACATGCTCGTGCATATCACACCTGCCCAGGCACACATATGCTCGCACATCACATATGCGCGCAGCGCATCAACGCGCGGCGCATATCACATGCTCGTGCATATCACATCTGCGCATGAAATATCTGCGCGTGAGAATAAAGAGAAGACCTCGCGCATCCTCAGGATGGGCGCATATCACACGTGCACATAATCAACCTCGTCCTTATCCAAATCAGGATTAGGGCAACCTTGATTGTGCACGTCAGACAACCTTCCAGAAGGCATCTTTTTAAGGAGTAAGAATATGCTGATGTTGACAGCTGCCAAATTAAAGGTCGACAACTCAGCATGACACATGTGTTACCACGTGCTTACAACCAACGAGAAAGCGCCAGGTGTCCCAGAGGACACGTGGCGCAGTGCGATTGGAGGAGGCCAACGAGGTTGAGCCAAATCAATGGAAACCCTAGCACTATAAATACAGCATCAACTCCACTTTGATGACACATTCATACTCAATCATTGACAGTTACAGGCAGGATATCACATTCAATCATATTGAATTACATTCATACTCAATCATTGACAGTCTCACAACCAAAGGGTATTGAGCAATTAAGCAATACTCTTGAGATTCTCTTACACACATTATCATCTTCTCCACAATATACTGATTCTCACGCCGGAGGGTTACCCCAAAGAGGACCCCTCTGTCCCTTTCTGAGGGGTAAGTAACGGCGCTGTTCATTTTGTAGGTGGAAGAACACTGATCCAGAAGAACCATCGGTGAAATAGTATAATCATACCCGAGGAAAGTAGATCTGCTACCAGTGAGTAGATCCACGTTTCTTCATATATGTAATAAAAAATCGACTTCATTGTGTTCATCAAATCGAACCAATTGTTGAATAATGTTGGTAGAGTGGACATAAAATGCATAAACAGAATGAAGAAAATCAATAAGAAAAATTGATTGGTTCATAGTTTTGTTTTTTGTTAAACTTTATTGTTTTATCATAATATTTCGTCTGCGAATATATATATATATATATATATATATATATATATATATATATATATTCGTAACCTTATATAGAAAGATACCTCCTAATCACAAAGAACTGAAGAAGATCTCCTAATCACAACCTTATATATATATCTATTTATATAGGGTAAGGATTCTAAGAGAACCCTTTGCAAATTAAAAACTTTGAGAACCATTTTAGACCCCTAAAAACGCTTTTAAAAATATATTTAAAAAAATCATAAAACAAAAAATAATAAAAATTTTAAAAAAGTAAAAAAACCAAAATTCTTATATTTCATTCCAGTTTCATTAAAAAAAATAAAAAAAACAAAAAAAAAGTGTCGTATTATACACATATGTATAATTTTTATAATATTTAGTTACGTAATATACACATATGTACAGTATCATTTATCTTAAATTATACACATGTACAAAAAAAACATGTAAATGTACATATATGTATATATTATACATATGTGTATATAATTTAGCTAAACCGAGTTTTTTTATTAAACCGGGATGATAAAATAAAAATTTTGGTTTTTTTACTTTTTTGATTTTTGTGTTTTTTTTATTTTATGATTTTTTTTTATTTTTGAGTTTTTTATGATCCAAAATGGTTCTCATAGTTTTCAATTTCAAAAGGGTTCTCTCATGATCCTGATCCTATTTATATATATATATATATATATATATAGATAGAATGTTGTTTATAAAAAATATAGATTTATATAAGTAAAGTAATTAATACCATTGAACAATCTGAGTTCGAGCTTGGTAACTTCATAAAAGCCAATCTCGAGATTTAGATATAAGGTTGCAAATAAGACGTGCTCAAGCTCTGTTAAGTTAAATGAACTAATATCAAGCTCGGCATTACTCGTTACACCCTGACCTAAGGGTTGATAAACCTCCTAATCACAACTAAATTAACTATTTATGCATGTTTTAAGAAGAAGTTCTGTTTTCTAGCTTCTTACAGAATGTTCCAATGCAGTTTTTCATGCGTGTTAACACGAAGTGCAACACGGTTTGTCGCATAACACTTAATGAGAAAACCACAAAAGAATTCAAGGAGAAGATTGATGATGGGTTTCGAGCCAACATGTGTGACACTTTTCGTAATAGAAAGTTTTAAAACATTAACGGTATAAATATACTTCATTAAGTTGTTAACAAGAAAATGTTTTTTGACAGGATATTGGACCATTTACCTTTAGTTGCTCCAGTAACAAGGTCGGACAATGGCTCCCAACCTGCATATCAACTCGGATATTCTATTGGTGGTAAAGTACGATATTCAGATGTAAGCTCAAAAATGTTTTCTTTTAATGCTACTCCTGCTAATTTTTATTAAAAAGTCATGATAGATTTTTATTAGATGTTCCTATTAATAGAAAATCTTAGGAAAATCACCAAAATAACATGTTGACTAACAAAAGTGACTAAACTATTTGCAATCATAAAAGATTCTAAACCAATAAAGAAGAAAGATACGAAAAGTAAACTAGTAGGAGTAATTTGCACCCACTATTAGACGACCGGTTGTATTAAAATATATGGAAGAAATAGTATTTTACCTACATTGTACTTATTACATCCTGGGAGTGCTTTTTATGCATGTATTGCACTCTTTAGTCTTTACCCTTGGAATGTGCTTTTGGCAGACGTAATTTATGTTGAAAACTAATCTTGAAATTAGTTAAAAGAAAGTTGAATGGGTTAAAGTGACAAGTTTATCTAGTTTATTATAAATGGTTTATTTGAGTTTGAATTAGAATATGTTTACTATAATTTAAAGGGATCTAAGTCATAGTAGAATTAGATTTGGTTTCTTATTCATCAAGTTTTTCTAGTATAAATAAAGAGTCGGGGTAATTGTAATATGGGGTCTTTTCATGACAAGAATTATAATAAATAGGGCTGATTTTGTTTGAAATCAAATTCCGTGTTCGTGTTCTTGTGCCTGATTTCCAATATTTACACCTAGTCATGCAACACGTCTTGATTTCATATAGGTCTACATTGTCGGCACTCCCACAAGCTCACATGTATTTTCTTTTTTGATATAGAAAGTTTATGCCTATAATAGTTCGTATTCATTTTTGTTAATGTGATGGTTTATCCAAATTCTAAAGGCCACATAACATTGTACCCCTCGACTTCCTTAAGGTTGGTGATGATGTAATTTATACACGTGTTATGCAGACCAAGGACGAGAAATATTATATCAACAACCACTTATCGTTCATAGTCAGCTACCACCAAAGTGAAGAATTAGGCTATGGAAGAATCGTCGGGTTTGAAGCTAAAGCTTTCAGGTAAATAAAAGTTTGTCATATCTGACAACATATTTCTTCTTAATTGTAACCATGTGAAAAATAGTTTATATGCTAGCCTATATAAACCTCACACCCCAAATTATAGGTGCATCACTTTCGCTGGATTTACACATCACATACACATACACATACACAAAAGACTTTTTAACAGCATTATATATGGTTAAATCATTACAATTCAAAACTTTAACTGAAATAAAAACTTAATAAAAGTTCTATTGTAGAATGCCTTACTGTTCCTGCCAGATAGCCTCGGATGACAAATCACCATCCACCTAACTCATCTTCAAACACATACTAAAACGAGTTAGCTTACACTGAGAGTTCATCATAAAAGCATTTCGAGAAAACTTGTATTAGATGTTCAACAATCATAAATATAAAGTCCCTATATGCTCACGTCCTTTCGATCATCATCCGTGAACATTAAGCGCATGGTTATTTCCCAAACCAATTCCCATTACATTACACCCATGGCAATATCTGCCCATGATAGCAATGGCATCACCACCTTGAGATATGCCGGATACAATCACATTCCTTCTCGTCGCTAGCTAGTCTAGATGTGATCAGCATCTTACAACCAATTCTCTATAGTCCATATATTCTCAACCTCAACGATCACTTTTCAGACCTAAGACCAATTACCACACACATCGCTCACATAAACTTCATTATACAAGTTCTGAAGTTCATCTATCCCACTGATCTTTGTAGGCTTCTTAATACGCATTCGTTGTTGAAACAAATTCCACAACCTAATTGCTTAGACGGACATACCCGTATAACTCCACTTAAACGGCCAAGCCCATGTTCACATAACCTTATCGATTCTCCCAATTATTCCATAATCATAGGTAATACCATCTTAACAATATTCTCACGCACTTATTTATTTCATGCAAGTTTATACATCATGATTTTTACCATCCAAATCTTAGCCCCTATTTATAGTATTATCACATCCCACACATAAGGTTTTACTACATTCCATACCATAACATTTTGCACCCATCACATCTTGTCACTCGATTATCATTTATCACAAACAATCATGATGGTAACAAATATAAGCATGACAACACATTTATATTCACATAAACCTGTGCCCAAAAAGCATTACATTCAAATTCTAAGCATACACCTGCCCGAGTTTGTTTTTTTTAGCTTTGATCTTTATATGTGTTTTCATCCAAAACACCATTTAAAAATATTAAAAACACGGCTATGTGAACTTGCCTTGATTTTCTAGATGTTTAACTTGCTTCTAGTTCACCCGTTCAGGGTCTGAAATCACCCAACTAATGCTTAACTCGATGCACAACCTGACACACGTACGTTTAAAGCATTAACCTTTAACGTTTCCTGCTCAAATGTTCTTTGGCCCTTAACATTGGTGCTTCGGCTTGTTCTAGAAGCATCTCGGCTTTTTGAGTGTTGCAATCCATCCCTTTTTAGTCATCCATGGAAACTTTCATCATTTCCCCTTGATTGGATGCTTGAAAACTTACCCAAATCACGTAACCCATTGCCATTCACCACCTTGGACCATGGGTACCGGTACGGTCCCGATTTCATCCCTAGTTTGGTGCAACCCCGAGATATCATTGTTTTCTTCCCTCTCTAACACACCTTCCATCTCTATGCCAATAACTCTATAAAAAAATTTCTTAAATTGATTTGATTTAATCCATAAAGCCCAAATTAGTATTAAATTAGCCAAGTAACTATCTGATTTTTGTTAATTTACTAATTTTAACAACACCCCTAAAACCATATGTTACAATATATGTATTTTATATGATTCTTTGTATGACCAAAATATTAACCTTAAACATAACTGATCATCAATGGAACCACAATACTAGTTTGGCCATGTGTGACCCGAATGCAAAAGGCCTAATTACAAGCTCTGACCCTCCACAAGAAGTTGCTGATAAGAAGGATATCTTCTTCACTTATGATGTTGAGTTCCGGGTAAAATTCTAACCCTTGGGTTGTAATTTATACTTTCAAATCATTGAGCTAAAGGGCCTGATATATAAAACTTTTTTAAATTAGTATCTTGAAAGTAGTTAGATTTTCATAATCAAAACTGTGCTCACTTTTCGATAATAACTCATACTGTCGATTTGACTAACGCCAGTTCTAAATTTCACAATCGTTGCTAAGAGCGATCCCAATTTATTGGAGATGCGACTCTGGTTGTCCCTAATGAATAAACGATTGATTTTTATTTCAATCAAAATAGTGTAAATAGTTTTGAAACAACATAAACGAAAGATATGGCCTTTTGTTTCATTAGCACAGTTACTTCTTTGTTAGAGTTAAAGTTCTTTTGCTAATGAAACAAAAGTGAGGAGTGTCATCGTTCAAGTTGCTGGCATAGATTATTATCCGCCAGTGGAGCATGGTTTGGATTATTAGAATCTGTA
Organism: Bidens hawaiensis; assembly: GCF_021521415.1. Lineage (NCBI taxonomy): Eukaryota > Viridiplantae > Streptophyta > Magnoliopsida > Asterales > Asteraceae > Bidens > Bidens hawaiensis. Next base: position 15,718 of record NW_027499709.1, on the reverse strand, counting down.
ATAAGATCATCTTTCTGAATTCCAAACAAAATTTAAGTGTAACAAGTTTGTGGGTAGGCCCGGCCCGAGTTGGATATGCCCGTTTATCAAGTCTAATTTTTTGCTTTCATTGAACATGTATGCAGGAGAGTGATGTCAAGTGGACATCAAGATGGGACACTTATCTTCTTACGACTGATGATCAGATTCCATGGTTTCCAATTATGTACTCACTTATGAATGTTCTTCTTATGTCGGGTATCATGGCCGCGGCCATGTTAGGAACACTTTACCGTTACATTTCCAACTTAAACCAATTAGAATCCCTCGAGGCCCAAGATGAAACAGGTTGGAAACTAATTCACACGGATGTTTTCCAGCACCCGGTTAACTCAGAACTACTTTGTGTTTATGTTGGAACCGGAGTACAATTTTTCGGTATGATAGTACTCACCATAGTTTCCGGACTCCTAGGGTTTCTTTCTTCTTCAAACACGGGCGGGCTCATGACTGACATCGTCCTTCTTTGGTCTCTAATGGGAATCTTTGGTGGGTTCGCTATGGCTCGTCTTTATAAAACATTTCAAGGGTCCGAATGGATAAAAACCACCTTAAAAACCGCATGCATGTTTCCGGGACTAGTCTTTTGCATAATTTTTGTTCTAGATGTTGTAATATGGAGTGAAGGGTCATGGAGAGGCATGCCATTTGGTAACATGTTTGATTTGGTGTCTTTATGGTTCGGTCTTTCTATCCCACTCGTTTTTATCGGTAGTTACATTGGTTTCAAACAACCAGAAATCAAATATCCGGTAAAAACTAATGAAATCCCAAGGGAGATCCCGGAACAACGTTCGTACAAGAGCCTGGTTCTCGCAATCATGATAGGTGGAATAATACCCGCTGGGGCGGTGTTCAACAATCTGTTTTTAACGTTCACTACAATCGCCTTCCATCAGTTCTACTACATGTTCGGTATGGTGATCGTTGTTTTGATCATCATATGTGTCGAGGTCACAATCATGATGTGTTATTTCCACCTATGTGGTGAAGATTATCGATGGTGGTGGCGATCTTTTCTCACATCGGGTTCTTTAGGCTTTTATTTCTTCTTATATGCAACATTCTACTTCTTCACAAAACTGAACATCACAGAGCTTGTACCTGGTATTTTGTATTTTGGGTATATGTTGGTTGCATCTTGTGCGCTTTTCGTGTTGATGGGTACGATCGGTTTCTTTTCATGTTTCTGGTTCACTCGGCTTATTTACTCTTCAGTGAAGATTGTTTAAGCCTACAAGGGGGATGTCTGGTCTGGACTCGAAGTTTGTTCATTAATATGTGATATTGTTATGTTGTGAAATTGATAATAAAATATATGTTTGTGTTAAAGAAAAACAGCTTGTGAACAGTTTAATAATAAGATATATATAATGATGTTCTTGCAATCTTGTTAGCCGAAATTATTAATTATATTTAGTTATTATCATGATATGATATTTATCTTAAAATTTGTTTGTTGTCATTATACTACTAGAAATCTAGACATTTGTGTTCCAGCCTTCCAGCCAATGCCGCAACATCATTGTGAAGAGAAGACTTGGAAATAGAGACTCTACCAGTAACAAGACCGAAATCCGTTTTGAGCACATTCGCACCAAGTTGTGATCTAAGTACAGCAAACACCAGCATAACTACCAAAGTTAGATTGGTTTACAAACAACAATAATACACGATTTGGAGCTATGCGTGAGATGTTCATGATCATCAAGATTTTGGTAATGATGACGATTGTGCCACGCATGGAAATCAGAAATTGAAACAACATTAACCAGCCAAGGTTATGATATTATCCATGATTTTATGGATTAACATTTCGCCCTCCATTGACACAAACAAATCAATCAAAGTATTAATGAAGTGACTCAATTAAACTAAGCATGCCAACACAAGAATTATAGAAGTCCTCGGCTCAGATTTTTTCATTGAATTCATAAGAATTTGCTACAGAAAGAGAATGGAGATGGGAAATCAGATGGTTCATACACTCAAGTTGAGCTTTTACAAACACTTGAAATTGGTTGTTGGCTGTTTGGTTGGGTCCATTGTGGTGTCGTAGATGTTAATTGTGCTTGGACCGATGATGTTCGTAATTGTCTAAAGGTTACTGACTCAGGTGTTATTGTTTTAACAATATTTAATGTCAAACTGAAATCAAAAGTATGAATCACGTACTAAAAGGAGGACATAAAATAAGTGAACGATATGTTCAGATGAATCACTAAAAGGGTTTACAACATGAGTTTTGGAAAAGTGCCCGAACTTTTAGTTTGCTTGAGGCCATCATATACGTTGAGCCGCCCCTGATGTCATTATATTAAAAACAAAACACCACAAATTAATAATTATTTTGATTTGTATTAAATATATATTAACAATGTTATCTACTACGGAGTATATGAAAATATTAAAACACAGCCCGTCGATAGCAACAATATAGAAGCCAAAATAATCCATTTTAACCTCTAAAAACGTCTTAACTTTTAACTCCTCTTCTTTGTGATCGCCAATCATTTTCATTAAAAATTATGAACTAGAGATGGAGACAGTTTGTATGTGCATTTAAAGTGGGCATTCGAGACGGATCTTCAGATCCTAATTTCTAACTTGATCCTAGCTCATTGGCGGGGTCAAGAATTTTATACTATGGGTTCAGAATTTTTCGTTGCTCGATATTTTCAGACGTGAAAGTTTTCAGACCCGGATGTATCGGGTCAGGTCAGGTCAATCATTCGGTTAGATAAATAAAAATGCAATATCATTACTATAACAAAAGTATATTGTCAACATTTAATAAAATAAAAATTTATATTAAATAAAAAAGATATATATAACAATATTATAATTGTTCCATACGTGTTTTCATGTTTTGAAAACGATTCATAACATATTCAATCGTGACTTTAAAAATGAACTCATTTTCAATATAACAAATGAAATCATTATCCATATAATCGTCACCCATCCGATTACTTAAATCCTCACCCATCCAATTACTCATCATTCATGTTAATATTTATTTTGGTGTTATGTTCAAGAATGTTAATTGAGTTGGGCTTATTGATCCACTATGAATTTTGAGCTTTTTTAATAATCTATATACAAGTTAAAATTTGTCCATTTATGATGTTTGTTGGTAATTTTTTTATAGTTTTTCAAAGCTTTTTATATTTTATAAAAATATATTCATTTCCAAAAAAAAATTACTAAATTTTCATAATCCATGGGTTCGAACTTTTTATTTTGTAATGACACCAGGTTCGCTCGCTGAAAAGAATGGGTTCGTTCGTTAATTCGATACGACATGCTATGTATAAAAAAGAAAAAGACCGGGTTCGGTCGAACCCGGTGGTCAACATGTGGTTCAGCCACTATCCTAGCTTGCCAATCAATCACTATGGTTAATAGATCACGATTATGGTCCTCATCATTACTAACAAGAATAGAATGATTTGGAAAAGATTATAAACAACCACAATATTAGAAGAATAGTATAATCAAACATGTTTTGTCTATTACAATAAGACATATATGTATACAAGAATTGAAAGTTAATTCTAGTAATTCATTGAATTATAATTATATGCAAGACATAACTTATGGAAAGAATATTTTCATCTTTGACTAGTCATGATTCATGAGATTGTATTGATTATTATCCTTGATAGTTGCATCATGTATTCATCTTCGTTTTTGTTCTCCCATTCATCCATGGACACTCCTTTGGCGACTCTCCACACCAATTCCATACGGCAAGTATAACAATTCATACGGTTCCATTTTCGCGACAACTTTATTGAATGGACGACGCCTTTCATCACTGATTTACGACCATCTTGGTCGCTTTGAAAAACCTTAATAATCAACGAATTTGATATAGTCTTGTTTAAGACTGACTTACGACCATTTTTAACTTTCACTTTCAGAAAAGTAGTGACGCATTTGATCCAAATCTATTTCAGTCACTAGTTTGACCAAACTATAGCCAGTCGCAAATTGGTCAATTTATTTCGGCCGATTGTAACCATTCACAATATGGTCACTATATTTTTGACAGACTTGTAACCTTTTAAACTTTTACTTTTTTAAAATTGGGACGGATTTGCTTTAAATTTATTCCTGATTGCTAGTTTTGCTACTAATTATGGCTAGTCGCGTATCAGATACTATAGTTGTGGCTGATTATAGCCGGTCACATATTGGTCATAATATTTGCGACTGATTGTAACATTTCGCAAAGTGGTCACTATTTTGTGACCGACGTGTAGCCATTTTTAACCTTTACTTCGACAAAAGTAGGGACGGTTTTGCCCCAAATTTATTCCTGGTCTATTGTTGCTAGCAATTATAGCTTGTCGCGTATCAGTCACCATGGGCGAAGAATAGTTGGGGCCAGGGGTGGCCCCGGCCCCCTCCGTTTTTTTGCGTAGTAATGTAAATTTACTCTTTTTCGCCCGACTTTTTTTATACATAGTGTAAATTTACCCGTTTTCAACCGAAAATTTGATCCCGGTGTTAAACTTTGAGCAAGTGAATCAAGAACACAAGCACGAGATTTGATCAACACACGATCGACTCTTTTATTAAGAAAATGACTAACGAGAAAAACCTAATAATTATGATACAATATATGGCTTATATAGAACCCATACATGACTAATCCTATACTAACTCAAATACGCAATTTGAATCCAAAACAAATAGGATTAAATAAACTAAGACTAACTTATCTTATAATAATAAACTAATTATTATATTAAATATTCTCCAATATTTTAGGAGCCTTCAATCTGGTTTGGTGTTGGACACGTTTAACACCCGGCCCCCTCCGTTTACGGTTCTTTTAATGCGTATTTTTGTCCGGCCCCCTCGACATCTTCATCCAAGCTTCGCCACTGTCAGTCACCATAGTTGTGGCTTATTATAACCAGTCAAATCACACTACGTTTTGTTTGTGACCATTTTTAACTATTACTTTAAATAAAAGAAAGGATGAATTGCTTAGTTTTGCAATCGATTATAGTTGGTCAGAATTTTTGTGACCGATTATAGCTTACGTTTTGTGGGGTCGCAAAAATCTTTGTTGTCAATCCAATTTGCGACTGACAAGATGAGTCTATATGCGACTGCCAATGTTTTTATCGACTTCCGATACTTTCTAATTAATAATTGAAGAAACACTGAGTGACCCCGGGCAGATTATGGATAATCTGGGGGTTAAGTAGTGTTTCCCACGAGGGTTAGGTCCGGCAAAGAAGGATGTTCTTCAGATGACCTGCAAAACAGACACCGTGAGCTCGTCACTGAGAAGGGGGGGTTCCTCCTTGTGACCACCCTCCGGCGTGAGAATCAGACTAGATTGCTCTGAATATAAGTATATATTGAGAGAAAAAGCTAGTGAAGGTAAGATACAAGATGACCATACCGTTCCAAGGTGTTGGAGTATTTATAGCCGAAGGTAGGTTTCCAAGCAGGTACAGCCAGCTGTATAATATTCCTGTTCTACCAACTATGGGCTACGCACGTGCCATTCTGGTTGGTGGGTAGGCAGCGGCTGATAGTGACAAGGCCGGCTGTGTACTGTTCCCTTTCCACCAACTGCAGGCTATGTGCGTGCCACGACAAAGGTTGGTGAGTAGGCAGCGGCTAATAGTGACAAACAGTACTAGAGCATGCTCCTCGTACTGTTGTCGGTGAGCTGTCACCCTGTGATTGGTTCATGGGTTGCTTTGGTCAGATCTTGTCTATTTTGTCCATACCTTGGCAGGTATAGTACAAAAGATCTTCCAGAAGTATACGGACTGGCTCATTTGGGCGGGAGTATTCCCGCCTTGCTCATTCCTTCAGGTGACACTGAATTATTTGAGAGTTAGTGCCTTGTACGTGTAGCCTTGCTATTAGTGCGGGTAGCCTTCCCTGATGGCTTGTATCCGCAGCTGCGGGGACAGGCGGGGTACTTCACCATTGGGAGGCTTTCCCTGCGGGAACAGCTGGCGTACTGCGCGTAAGGTCTTCATCTCTGAGCATGGTGAGTCCTGCGGAACCATTTGGTCCTTGCGCAGACGTCCCTCTTCAAGGTGAGTCTTGCGGGTCCAACTGGGCTCTGCTGGGACCTACCTCTTCAAGTCCCCCCAGTCCAATGTTCTTCTCATGAAGAGGGACGTCTGCGTAAGGACCAACTGGTTCATGGGTGACAGCTCACCGACAACAGAGCCCAGTAGAAGTCCCCCCAGTCCAATGTTCTTCTCATGAAGAGGGACGTCTGCGTAAGGACCAACTGGTTCATGGGTGACAGCTCACCGACAACAGAGCCCAGTATGTCCCAGCAGAGCCCAGTTGGACCCGCAAGACTCACCTTGAAGAGGGACGTCTGCGCAAGGACCAACTGGTTCCGCAGGACCCACCATGCTCAGAGATGAAGACCTTACGCGCAGTACGCCAGCTGTTCCCGCAGGGAAAGCCTCCCAATGGTGAAGTACCCCGCCTGTCCCCGCAGCTGCGGATACAAGCCATCAGGGAAGGCTACCCGCACTAATAGCAAGGCTACACGCACAAGGCACTAACTCTCAAATAATTCAGTGTCACCTGAAGGAATGAGCAAGGCGGGAATACTCCCGCCCATATGAGCCGGTCCGTATGCTTCTGGAAGATCTTTTGTACTATACCTGCCAAGGTATGGACAAAATAGACAAGATCTGACCAAAGCAGCCCATGAACCAATCACAGGGTGACAGCTCACCGACAACAGTACGAGGAGCATGCTCTAGTACTGTTTGTCACTATTAGCCGCTGCCTACTCACCAACCCTTGTCGTGGCACGCACATAGCCTGCAGTTGGTGGAAAGGGAACAGTACACAGCCGGCCTTGTTACTATCAGCCGCTGCCTACCCACCAACCAGCATGGCACGTGCGTAGCCCATAGTTGGTAGAACAGGAATATTATACAGCTGGCTGTACCTGCTTGGAAACCTACCTTCGGCAATAAATACTCCAACACCTTGGAACGGTATGATCATCTTGTATCTTACCTTCACTAGCTATTTCTCTCAATATATACTTATATTCAGAGCAATCTAGTCTGATTCTCACGCTGGAGGGTGGTCACAAGGAGGAACCCCCCCCCCCCTTCTCAGTGACGAGCTCACGGTGTCTGTTTTGCAGGTCATCTGAAGAACATCCTTCTTTTCCGGACCTAACCCTCGTGGGAAACATTACTTAACCCCCAGATTATCCATAATCTGCCCGGGGTCACTTAGTGTTTCTTCAATAATATAGTTCACTTCATTTAAAGATACTGCGCGCTCCAAGTCTTTTAAGCCTTAAGGTCGCTACTTTGGTGACTGATTATGGTTCATTGCTAATTTGTGAGGACAGTAGCAAATAAATTCTTGTGTCGCTAATAGTAATGTTAATTCAATTGCGAATCTGTTGCGCAGGAGCAGCCAATGGAGGTAAAAGCAACCAAATTGACTTCTAACGAAACACAACTCTTGGATTCTTACTACTCGTTGATAGTGTTCAAATTTCGGGGAAACTCATCGTGGCGATCGCATACAAAATTCTCTCTATCAGATAAACATCGTTTATTTATTTACAAGTAAAATGTTACTAGAGTAGCACATGAGGGTATTTTAATCTTTTTACCACTTAAGGAGCTATATGTGTAATTATTAACTTAAAAATTTAGTTCTCCTATTCATTTATGATTTGCTGGTGATAGCGTCATGTGCAGGGCAAATGATGTGACATAATTAGAAAACTTAAAATACGTTATCGTAAACGACTAAAAGAGATGCGAAAATTAGCAAGTGAATGAAAGTTATTTTATTAAAGGACACATCCCATATTTTGGGATATTCAACATGACAAAAATTGCAATTTAATCTAATATATACTTCCCCGTCCCATTAAAAGTGTTACTTTTTTATTTTGTATTTGTCCTATAACATATTTTCATTTTCAAAATTTATTAGTCAATTTCAAGTTCACCTTTAAATGCACACAACTAACATTAATAAACAATATTGATGGATCCAATTTTTAAGGGCATTGTTGTCATTTGTTAAGTAAAAAAAATAATCATTCAATCTACCTTAAATTTTGTGTTTTTCAAACAATGACACTTTTAATGGGACGGAGGGAGTATTATGTTACTTGTATCAAAGTATACTTTGCATATACATAATATAATTAATAGCTAATAAAAGCTTTGTGTTGGAAGTAATTTTGGACTCCAAGTCACAAGGAGTTATTTGTTTATTCGTGTTTTGATTATTGATCCGGGACTTGAATTGGTATCAGAGCTAAGTTCAAGAAATCGATAAGGAGGTGATCAAGGACTCAAGGCATCGATCAAAGTCGTGATCGAGGTTCGTAAAATTGTTCGATCGAAAGCCATGACCGAAGTCTCCAGAGGAAACAAAAACTTGTACCATCGAAGATCAAGTGTTTGGTTTGGTGTTGATCGATCAAGAGGTACTCGTTACACCTTTACGAGAATAAAAAAGAAAAATAAGGCGTCAATTGAAGAAGAAAAAGAAAGTTGATCGGCGTTTAAGAATGTTTCTTGTTTTAAAATTATGTGGATTATTCTTTTGTGATTAAAGTACCAAGGGTATCACAAAAGTCAACAAGGCTTGTAGGAAAAAAAAAAAAAACTTTGTTTGAGACACAGATTTTGGTGCTAGGAGGAATTCGAAGAAAAATAAGAAAGTCACAAGCTGGTTGATATTATTATTATTTTCTTTATTAGTTGAGTTCCTTTTGGGTTAAACAAGCTATGTTTTAACCAAGAATTTGATTTGAATGATGTGCTCGTATAATGATTTGGTAAATCAACCTTCATACTTTTACTTGAGGATTGAGAATAATATATATAATGATTATTACAAGAACATACTCCATAATAATAGGAGTTGGCTAACTAGTCTATGGAAAGAATCAATTACATTTAAAACACAAATATTCTATTATTATACAAATATTCTGTTATTATTGTCTAACACCCCCTTGAATCGGAAAGGTGGCGGTCCAAGACGCAACATATTGCGAAATGCTTCAAACAACGCCTGTGGAAGGCTTTTAGTGAAAATGTCAGCCACCTGAAGACTGATAGGAACAAACGGGGTGTATAATTTTCCCGAAGTGACAAGTTCCCGTATAAAGTGGTAGTCAAGATCAATGTGTTTTGCACGTTTATGCGATACTAGATTTTGAGTCATAAACAATGCACTTTTATTGTCACAAAGAAGAGTGGGCCAATCCGGTGGTAAAGCATCAAACACATGTAGTAAATGTGTGATCCAAACACTTTCCGGAGCTATGTTTGCCATAGCCCGATATTCAGACTCACAACTAGATCGAGAGACAATAGGTTGTTTCTTGGCACTCCATGACACAAGATTCCCTTCCAAAAAATAGAATAACCGTAAGTGGAACATCATGTCTCTAAACATCTGGCCCAATCAGCATCAGAATATCCAACCAATGAGGTTTTAGTAGGTCGAGTAAATGAAATACCGAAGGAGACCGTGCCCTTCACGTAACGTAGAATTCGTTTGACTGACTGGAAATGATCAATTGTGGGAGAATGCAAGAAATGACACACCTGATTAACGGCATAAGAGATGTCTGGACAAGTAATCGTCAAATACTGCAAAGCACCGACCAAAGAACGATATAAAGTAGGATCCGCATATGGTTCACCTGTTGTTACAAAGCTTTCATTTGACGCCAAAGGAATGCTCATTGGTTTTGAGCAAAAAGATTTGCACGCTTTAGAATATCAGAGGAATACTTTGAGTGAGTCAAAAATAACTCTGCATCTGTGTAGGCCACCTCGAGACCAAGAAAATAATTCAGATCTCCAAGGTCCTTGATGGCAAACTCAGCGTTGGGTCGTGAAATAAACGAGCGAATAACCATTTCATTATTTCCTGTAAGGATGAGATCGTCTACATATACTAACAAGTACATTGTGCAATAAGCCTCACGGAAGACAAACAAAGACGTGTCAGCCCGGCTACAAACAAAACCATAAGAAATAAGAAATGCGCTTAGTCATTGAAACCAAGCACGAGGAGCCTGTTTTAACCCATATAGAGCCTTTGAAAGCTTGCACACGTGATCTAGTAACTGTGGATTGACAAATCCGGGTGGTTGTCCATTAATACAGTTTCATTTAGAGTTCCATGCAAAAATGCATTTTTGACATCGAGTTGATGTAATTTCCATTGATTAAAAACTGCTAGAGAGAGCACTATGCGAATAGTGGATGCTTTTACGACCAGACTAAATGTATAAAAATAATATAGTCCCAGTATTTGAGTAAAGCCTTGAGCCACAAGATGAGCTTTGTAGCGTTCAATAGATCCATCCGAATGATATTTGATACGGTAAACGCATTTAGACCCGACAACATTTGACTCGATCGGTCGCGGAACCAAAGTCCACGTTTGATTATGGTGTAGAGCATCTAATTCATCATGCATGGCGGCTAACCATTTCGGATCTTTAGCCGTAGATTTGAAACACCGCGGTTCAATTATGGAAGACAAGGCTACATGTAGGGAGTAATGTGTAAGAGAGGAGAAGTTGTCTAGGTGTTTGGGTTTGAAATACCCGCCTTAGATCTAGTGATCATGGGGTGAGCTGAGGTGGTTGGTAGAAGAGAGGGTGAGGATTGGTTGTCGGCTTCGGTTTGATGGGTGTGAGAAACCATGGGTTGAGATGTGTTGGCAGGTGATGGAGGTTGATCATTTTGTGAGGTGATCGTGTTTATGGGATGGGTATGGTGTGGGGTTTCATGTGAAGGTTGGTTGGAATGGGCAATGGTAGGAATAATAGGTGGTTGATTGGGTTGGTTATTTAGTGTAGTGGGGATTGGTTCAGTAGGGTGATTATTATTTGTGAGATCATCATTTCAAAGGTTGCATGGAGGGAGTATGGCTGTAGTAATAGGTGAGGAGGTTATAGGTTTAGTAGATGAGGGATTTGTATTTGTGTGGGGGTAAAATAGGTGAAGTCAAGCCTTTGAAATCTTCCAAAAACGTTGTAATTTCAAGATCCGACAAATAATATCCATTGGTGGCACCAATGAACGGGAATATCGTTTCATTGAATCTAGCATGCCTAGTGACATAGATGCGAGATGTAGTCGGATCGAGACACCGATAACTTTTGTATTGCGAGCTATACCCAATAAATACACAAGGAATACTCTTGGTTCAAGTTTGTGCTTAGAGTAATCTCTAAGATAAGGAAAAACTTGACAACCAAAGGTATTAAAATTAGCATATTGTGGGTCTTGAGTAAATAATACCTGCAATGTAGATTTATTTTCCAATATTGTAGTAGGCAACCGATTTATAATTTACGTAGCGGATGAAAAATCATCTACCCAATAAGAAGCATGAATATGAGCATTTAATAGCATGGCAAGACCGGTCTCAACGATGTGCCTATGTTTACGTTCTGCATGACCATTTTGTTGTGGTGTATACATACACGAATAATGTATGATTCACAAATTCCGTACCTCGATCACTTTGAAATACTTTTATTTTTCGTTCACGTTGAGTTTGAACGAGATTAATAAAAGCGGATAGAACCGTATAAAAACCCGTTTTGGTTTTAAGAGAATAAAACCATGTGAACCCGGAATGGTCATAAATGAAAACAACATAATAGTGATAACCATCGTGAGAAATAATAGGCGAAGGCCCCCATAAATCACAATGCACAAGATCCATATGTTTTAAAGACCGTTTAAAATTAACATCAAAAGTTAACCGATGTCCTTTTGCAATTTGACAAGAGTTGCAAATGTTTGGTTTGGGCAAAACCGAAGTAACACATAACGCCCCCAATTTATTCAAATTAGAAATAATATCAAAAGCAACATGTCCCAAACGAGCATTCCATAACTCAAACGACGCTTTACTTGAAATAGTAGCAACCAATGCTTGAGGATCTTCCTTTAGCACATAAAGACCATTCTCACATCTTCCTTTAGCAAGTACCCTTTTTGTTTTCCGATCCAGAATTTGATAGAACGGTTGAGACAAAAGTACATCACCGAATAATCGGATGTTAACTTGCTCACGGATAATAATTCTTTGTAAGAGTAGGAATAACAAGCACATCTTTCAATTTAATATTGTCGGAAATAAGGGAAGTACCAGTATGCGTAATAGGAAGTGTTTTACCATTACCGAAAATAACACGAGTATTACCTTGATAAGGGGCGGATTGATTCATAACGTCCAAATCAGGAGCCATATGAGTTGTTGCACCGGAATAAACATTCCAATCTGGGGTATTAGTATGAAACGCCCTTGCCAAAGATTCATCAGAGGTAGTAGTGGTGTTGTTTTTCCTTGCAAACTTTGACAACTCAGGACAAGAAGTGGCCGAATGACCAAATGTTTTGCAAAGTTAACACCTTGGGGTATATTTCTCATGTGACCGGCCCCGACTGTTGTTAAAATTACCACGAGAATTTTGTCCCTTATAAGAAGAGGACCGACCACCACGGGCACCACAATAATTCGAATAAGAGTGTTGAGCATGAAACGCGGCTTGTGGTGTGTGATTACTATGGAGGGATTGCATGAATAACTCATGACTTTCCACCTGAGTCACGAGGTCGCGGAAAGACGATGGGGGATTAGTTGTACGAATAGAAATAGAAAAATTTTCAAATGACACACCAAGCCCATACAGAAACAAATGCAATTTATCCATTTCCAAGACCGGTTGCCCGATAGCCGCCAACTGGTCACATATAGCTTTAAGCATACGACTATAGTCTGAAACAGTAGAGTTACCTTTGGATAGTTGTCGTAGACTGTCACGAAGTGAATACATCCATGAGGGCATAATCGGGTAATTTGATCCATGAGAGCTTGAGCGGTCAGGTATATAGATTCAACATCGCTTGGGTAATTGGAGCTCGAACGGTTTGCAAGAGGGTTGATCGGTTAGAGTAGGCTTGGTAAACTTGAACTTGCGGGTGCGGAATCTGATAAGTTTGGGTTAAGTATGGGTGATCTTGCTTGACGAGAGAAGCCTGAAGGACAATGGATCGATAGATTTAGACTTGGTGGGTAGTGTAGTAGGGTGGAACTGTAGTTTAAACTTGATTAGTTTGGAAAATCTAAGGGTACATATCGCGGAGAGGATTAGGATATCCTGAATGGTAGCAAGCACAGATAGTAGGGGCAACAGGTTGAGCATGAGGGGTAGAATGTTGCGGGAAAACTTGTGCATTAGACGGTGTAAGGCAAGTATATGCAAGGATGATCGAAGCGATTACATTGGGTGCAAAAACGACATGAGGATTGAATCTAATGATGAAAGTTACTAGTGGGCATAACGAGTGAATACCGATGGGGAGTTTCTTGCTCTGGATACTTTGATTTTGTCGAGGTTGAGGATTAATTTGATTAACATCATAGTTTTTATGTTTAGACTTGCGCTTGTTGTTGTCGTTGTTGTTGTTGCGAGGATGAGTAAGGGTAAATGAATTAAAATTTCAATCATTGGGGTTAATGAACGAGTTTGAATTGGTTGTATTAATGTTTTGAATTTGAGTTTATATTTTAGATGTTGCAGCAATTAACTCATTGGCTATACACGCGGTGGTCACGAGAAACAGACGATTGATGTCGAGGACGACAATGGTTTCTTAAGTGAGAGATTTTATGAGGACCAAAAATAAAGATTCATAAGATGAAGGGTAAGTTGCGGAAACTAATTAAATATCAGAAGTTTAATTGTCTCATAATAGTTTTTCTTTTAAGAAATGGGGGATTGTGTCATATAATGAGGATTAAAGGTAAAAGATTATAAGATAAGGGAACATAGCGTAAATACTCATGAGTAATGTAGCTAAAACTATTAATGCGTGATAATTAGATGAGGGGATAAGGTCAGTTTAAAAATTAGATTTTTATTTGATTAAATTAATTTCACAATAAACTAAGGAAATATATTTGCGGATGTTGGCCTCCCATAAGCTTTCCATGATAATTTGAATGGCCCAACGAAACTAAAGAATAAAAACAACTGAGTTGGACAACCCATGAGCGTTACATGGCATTTGATTGTCCCAACTAATAAACGAATTAACAATACAATATAGTTTGTCAGCCCAATGAGCGTTACATGGCGTTTTAACCGACCAACCTAAATAACGAATAAACAAGAGAAAAATATTAGTAGTTGGAGTATCCCATGAACCACCACGTATGATGAACTCCAACAAAACAACATTCAAAACATCATGAGGAATGGATAGTAAGAGTGCCCATGGATACCATGGATTTTCACCAAACTAACCAATTAAATAACAAAACACAATAATCGGAATTTACCGAATTTAGCCACGAACCACCGTGAATTCGATTAAAATCAACCTAAGGTGTCGGTCGTATGACATTTGTGTTCCTCTTTGGCCAAAAGGAACTTGTCATGCTACCTAGCCTTAAGATGAAGAAGTAAAAACAAAAGTAGGGAATTCTTAAGGAATTTCCCAATAACAAAATACAATCTACTTTGAGTTAACATATTTACAAAAAAATTTCTTTGAAGGTTGAGGCATAGCCTCGGAGTTGTGTGTGTGTGCATAACAATACAATAATAAATAATAAATAATTAATTATCTAAAAAACTGTAAACAATTTATTTTTGAACACATAAGACAAACAGATAAGCACATGTGGGGCTCCTATGCATGTTACTAAGGCACCACTAATGACCTATCTTAAACCTTCGGCTCTGATACCAATATGTCACACCCCAACCTACGGCGGAAATGCTGGGGCGTGAGCTGATTACTCACAGCTTTTCAAAGATACTATTATGCAATATTAAATGTGACAATTATTAGATTTAACTAAATAATCATTTACATCAATTTAACCATAGTACATAAATTAATATTGAATCAAATAAAACAAAATCCAATATTCTAAATCTTGTATCTTCTTCTCTAGCATGCAACCTAAGTTTTCTTCAAATACAAGCTTGAGAATCATATCACACGATAACCTGCATATGCGTTAAAAATAAAATAGATTTTGTCAACACAATGTTGAGTGAGTAAATCACCAGATTTGAGACACTATATAATAATAAGTAAAAGTGTAAATTGTTCCTGTGAGATATACAGATAAGCCATAGCACATAACAATCAAACAGCTATAAAGAAAGCAAACCATAAAGAAATGGCTCAACCAATCCGTATAATGGAAATTGGCTACCAAGCAAGAACTAAACTGTTACCATAAAAATGGACATCGGTTGCCAAAGTAAGTAACAACATTCAAATAAAGAAAGTAAGCAAATAGCAAGTTAGGAAAACTGATAAACACACAAGGATAAACAGTTGCGTTTGAATACTATATAATAGAAAATATCTATGAACGCATATGTCCCCAAAAGGTTTAAAAATAAGTAAAAAGGGGGAGTGAAATACCCACCTTGGTAAATAAGCAAGAGGTAATGGTTCAATAAGAAAGATAAAGGTAGATCAAGCTTTTCGGGAAAACACCGACGAGAAATCCTAAGTAACAAATATTTAAAAAAAATAATTACGAATTGAATGTGGATCCTATAACTCGATAGAGACTCGGGATTTGATGATCGGGTATAATCTAACGAAAGTTTAATATTTCA
>NW_027499708.1:0-111781 GCF_021521415.1 Bidens hawaiensis | reverse complement strand
ATAGCTTTCATGAATCATGATGGTTTACTTACGTACTCAGAATATTTATAACCATAATTGTTCATGACGTCTGTGAAAAATGATCAATAATCATAAAATATAAATGTAGTTTATTATACAGACACACCCAGCCACCACACACACATGCGTGTCAACATATGCAGTGTCTTGTAACGTTTTTAGTTGGTAGAAAAAAGCCGTAATTTCATAATCTTCTTTAATATTAAACATTAGTTAGCATAATCTGAAATTCCTATAGTTACAAGAATGCAAAAACTCTATCTAAACATGTGGTATTGATTTGATCATTTAATGCAAGTGTTAATGAGTTATTAACTAACCCTAGCCTTTTGAATTAGTCGGCCTCTCGTTTCATCCTTCATGCCAATGGTGGATGTCACAACCTCTATCGAAAACATATTTGTATTAGTCAAGTTTTATGATTCAAAATGTGAAGATAGAATATACTTACTTTTCTCAACAGCAAGTCCATTGTTTTTTAGTATCTCAGATACTGTGACAACTGTAGTAATTGCTGTAACAAGGTGAAAAAAAGAAAAGTTAAAAGTTAATAGGTTATTATTTTCATGTGTATTAGAGATAGTGTGACTAGAATAACCGGAAGAATATAAGAGAACTCATAAATTTGTTTTAGTAATTATAATATGCGTACATTAACACAATTACTAATATATATATATATATATATATATATATATATATATATATATATATATATATAAAAGAGTTCAAATAAAAAGAAAGAGTTTCATAAGAATGGTAAGAACCTATAGATTTTTGACAAGTGGCATGGCAACCTATGGTGAAAGAACAATTCTAAAAAACTATGTCGGTTATTGGTAATTTTAAATCTAAATCATTGATTAACATGATCCAATGGCTATGATTTATTCCTAGTCTTCATAGGAAACTACTTCTTTTTAGTATAACTCTCCCCTATATATATATATATATATATATATATATATATATATATATGTTCAAGGAGAACTCAAAAAATGGTAAACTATGTAACTCTTCATTTTACATGTAAAAAGATACTAAAAAAATGATTTTCATATAAAAACACATTTTTACATAATTTTTTTAGAACTTTTTTACATATAAACACATGTAGAAGTCGTTTCCAATTTTTTTTTATTTTCTGTTAAAAAACGGTAATTTTTTTTACAAAATTACTAATTTTGTTAGAATGTCTTCTACATGTATTTATAAACAAAAAGTCCAAAAATGTTTGTGTTAAAACTAATTTTTTACATGTTAAAACTATATATATATAAAGGATTCGATACATTAATTCCTTAATCGTACATTATGTACGCGAGCACATAGAATGTTGATTTCAAAAACTCTAATCACACAATACACTCAACTGCCCCGTCGCTCTCCCTCATCATCTCCACCACCACCGATCCGCCATTTTCCGAATCAACACACCTCCTTCACCATTACCGTAGTCGACAACGAGGGTCCTGCAACTTGCCAGAAAAACACGAACGCAGCTCCCATTGTTTGACAAGTTTTGTTTACCTTTTGGTAAGAATTGAAGTTGAAATCTATTTCGATTGATCGGTTAATCTTTGAAATCGATTTTATTAATCATCAATTTAATTTGAATCTTCAGTCGATCAATTTTGAGTTTTGAATAATGGGTTTTAACCTTGAATGTGTCAGGATTTAAGCCTAAACATTTAAGTTTTTTTGTCTGAACGTTTTAATTTTAAAACCTAAACGTTTAAAGGTTTAACCTTGAACGTTTTAAGGTTTGGAATTTGGCTTGAACGTTTTAATGATTTTAAACTTGAACGTATTTCGCGTAAGTAATGTACGTTAAGCGATTATTGTACACACATATCTGTGTGTGTGTGTGTGTATATATATATATATATATAAGATAGGGTTAACCCTTGGATCTATGATCTAGTGGTTGAGATTGGTAGTTTTTAAAAGTTATATAGTTTTCTATTTACATGGTATAGTGTCCTATTTAGGTGGTTACTTTATTTTAAATTTTTCTCACACTTCTCACAAAATAATTGTTTTTTATTTGAAGAATTTATATATTATATATATATATATATATATAGAGAGAGAGAGAGAGAGAGAGAGAGAAAAGTTAACGTTTAAATAAACTTAACGTGCTAATTGTGAAAATTAAGTATAATAATTATATATAGGAAAATTGGATTTTAATAATCCCAACTTAATGCAGCTGGCCAATAATAATTCCAACTTTAAAAATAGCTGTCACTGGTCCCAACTTTCACACTATTTGTTTTCATTAAACCTTCGTTAAAAAAAACTTAACGGCGTTAAGTTTTTTTCAAATTTCAAACTGATATTTTAGGGCTTTTGATCGGAATGAGGATACGAGTCGATTGATGTAAAACTTACCTCCAAACAGTGGTCAAAACAACTAAAGGATGCATCAATTCTGGTGTTTAAACTATTAATTAACAAAAATCAAGTTGTTTGAAGCGCCGTTTCAAGTTAATTTTTACATCAATCGACTCGTATCCTCATTCTGATCAAAAGCCCTAAAATATCAGTTTGAAATTTGAAAAAAACATAACGCCGTTAAGTTTTTTTTAACGAAGGTTCAATGAAAACAAATAGTGTGAAAGTTGGGACTTGGTGACATATATTTTCAAAGTTGGGATTATTATTGGCCAACTGCATTAAGTTGGGATTATTAAAATCAAATTTTCCTTATGTATACAATTAGAGTAATTATGTAATTACATTATAGAAGTCATTATGTAATTACCTTATGAAATAATACATAATTACCCTATTGTATATGTAATTACTATACTTGATTCTAACAACTAGCACGTTAATTTATATATATATATTTATATATAAGGGGAGGATCAAGAGAATATTCCTTCTTCGGGAGAGATCTATAGACCTAGTACAGAATTATTTTTAATTTAATTAAAAAAACATTTTTAATTTTTTTTTTCTTTCATCATTCTTATATATTGTTATTTTTCATTAGAAAAAAATATATAAAAACGAAAAAAAATAAAAATAAACTAATTAGATAAAATACACACATATCCCTACAAATGCTGAAAGGAAACCAATTAGACGATATGACCAACTACATTTTTACCCATCTATAAACATGAAATACGGTAAGGAAAATGCATAAGTAGAACAGGTGTATCTGACCGTGGTGCTATATGGGATATGGCATAGAGATCATGGGAAGGAGATGTCATGTAACGTGTTTATGTAAATTAAATACATATACAATAACACTGTTTTGATTTTTATAAGACAATAGAATTAGATCATACCCATGCCCAAAGCAGAAAGCTCAACTTCATCATGTTCTTGAATGTACCTCTACAACTCAAATATGGAAAAAAAGGAAAATTAAATTACTAACTCAAACAAATGCAACCTAACCTAATATATTATTTGGTGTATATATACACGAACGGTTTCTTGTTAAAGTTAATCAACCGATGATAATGAGATAAATACATGATTCATTATTCTTCATGTTTTCTCTTTCTATCTCTGGTTAACTTAGAAAAGGTATTTCTAAATTTGTTGCTAACTTTGTGACGACATAATAAATTCGCAGTAGCAACGAAATAATTAATATACCTTTGCAAGATTGACATAGAAGAAAAGTGGTTTTTTGGTGTTAGAGACTTGAATTCGGTTCTTCTTGGGATGCTCGGGGATGGTGACAACCGGAGCGATGGCAGTTTCAGTGGTCATATCTCTCGCTTGGAATGATCTCAAAGAGACACTTAATTCAAATGAATATGTTATATGTATGTATCTATATTTACTGCCTCTCGATCTCTCTTAGGTATTGTGAGCGGGGAAAACGTAATGTTTGGACCAGTGCTCGTAGAACCGTATCAAGTTTTACAATAAAATGATGGATAAATACACCATGAGCGGCATCGAGACATCTAGGGTTGCGTTGGTTGACTCGGTAAAAAAGGCCATTTTTGTGTCCCAATGTGTGGTTACACGAAAATATTGGTATCCAATTTGTATTTACACAATCTTTGTATTACCATTGCTACTTATTCGGAAAACCCATGGTTGTAAGAATAAGTTATTTAGTGTTTGAAATTCAATTCTATTTTTTAGCACATAGTTTTAAGGTTTTTATTATGACAGTCTATGAACATTCAACAATATATTAAACAATATTAACGTTGCTACATAAAAATTGCTCTGATAAGACCGCCTTTACCAACCACATGTGATTGGTACATGATTTACTGACAACATGTGTTCAGTATGGGTTGGTCACTACAAAACGGTCGCAACAAGTCAAATTTGTGGTCGGTATAAAACTGGTTGGTATAAATACAATTCCCGACCACAAGTGGGCGCAAAAAATTCTGTCGGTATAATATAAAAAAATAAAAAACTATTCCGAAAACATGTGGTAGGTATAGGGTTTTTTTAAGTACCTTTACCAACAACTTGTGGTCAGTATAGGTATTATAATTTTTCAAAAAAAAAAAATAATTTATATTTTTTCCAGATTTTATACCAGTTAAATCCTAATTGCAAATTTATTAATTTTCTAGATTTTGTAAGAAATAAAACCATAAACCATCACATTACAAAACATTAAACTAAATAGTTTAAATAATTGTCATACAAACACACAAAAAAATTATAACTAATAGGTCACTATATCTTAATCTATATAGCTTTCTTCATCATCTTGACTCGGCCTTCCTTTGTTTTGTTATTCACTTAATTTCATCATTCTTAGCGTGCAATTGTGTCAATTGTTCTTGTGTGATGTTTCATTGTGATGATATTGGTTGTTGGTCCACGCACGCCACATTGGTGGTTGTATTTTCATCTTTTGCCGAATATCCTGTTCCCAACAACGGCGTACCTAGACCGAGTGAACGTCTAAGTCACCCGACCATATTAACCGACAAATCACCCGCTTCACTATGCATGCGGGTGAGCTAGTCTTGAATTTTATCCCTATATTAAAGGTACAAAAAAACATGTCGGGTCAAATGGGCCACGTTCATAATATCAACATAAATATGCATAGATGAATTATAAAGGAACTCTGCGAGAGGGACCGTTCATACCTCAGATGGATAAGAACATACACAGGGATTAAATAAAAGATTGGTATATATAAACAGCATACATTATGAGCAGCAAATAAAGTAATCATATAGTTATATTGAGGCAGCAATACTCGGTTGATCTTTGAGCGGTCAATATGAAAACCCCCTTTACAAAATGAATCATAAAACACAAAAATCATAAACCACCTACATCTTAAAAACCACATCATTAAACATTTCTTTTGAAGCTGTTCACGTATAACCACGCTAAAAACAAATTCGAAACTCTTTTGAAGCGGTCTCAACGGTAAGGTTTACGGAAAAAGGGTGAAGAACATAAAGACACGAAGCTCAATCGTATTTTGAATGATATGAAGTTGGTAAAGAACGAAACCTCTTCAGCTTCTAGGTCCCAAAGCTTTTATTGTAATAGTTTTATAGCATATTA
Source organism: Bidens hawaiensis (assembly GCF_021521415.1). Taxonomy (NCBI): domain Eukaryota; kingdom Viridiplantae; phylum Streptophyta; class Magnoliopsida; order Asterales; family Asteraceae; genus Bidens; species Bidens hawaiensis. The sequence continues at coordinate 106,231 of NW_027499708.1, read as the reverse complement.
TTATTACTTTGTATTTAGTATGTAGAGTTTCAAATTGTGATTAAAGAACGAACAATTCGTATTCTACAAGATGGAGGAAAACAACTCCTCAAATGAGGCACGCCAACAAACTTGAATTATCCAATCCTGGAAAATTAACATCTAATTATCTTGGATTAGAAGTTAACCAAAGTGATTCTGAGATGCATATTAGTCAAAACGGCTATGCATGGAAGGTTTTGGTTGAACAACCCCAATTTTAGAGCCATTTTTTTTCTTTTTATCATGGGTCATGTAGTTATGACAACAACCTAATATAAACTCGGTTTAAGACCCGTAAAAATTATAAGATGATTACATAATAGGCCTTTGTTTAGCTTCCCAACATGCCAAATGCCATAAAAATCGAACTCAAATCCAAACAATAACAACATACAATTCCAAACCGCAATTGTTTAAATTAACAAACTATTTACCCATCACGATATAAAACCAAAGCTATATAAACGAGCCCATGATTTAGCCACCAAATAAATAATCCATGGTATTAAATTTTAGTATTTATTACTAGATGAAGCATATTATACTAATTTTACAAGCCTTAACATATTACTATATATATAGAGAGAGAGAGAGCATGTTTGTGATTGAGTTTGGAAAATGCTTATTAATTTTTTCAAAAAACAATTTGAAAAGTTAGGACCTGAGACTTTTGAAAAAAATATTTTTTTTAACTCTTTCAAAAAGCTAAAATTAAAAAGATTTTTGTGATTGTCAAACGCATTTTAACTTATTGGCTTTTTGATAGCACCAATAAGCCAATAAGCAGTTTTCAAACTCAAACATGCTTATAAACTACTTAATTAATTTTAAACAGTTCAAAATTTAAATCCTAAATTTGTACCATAGGAAATGTGGGAATGTGAATAGATATATATATAATTTTTTTTCTTTTCCTTTCCTAATACATACACGTACATAATCTTCTTATATAACAAAACATTTAATTACCGAATCCTGTCTAAATATTTAAAAGATATAAAATTATCAACTAAATATACACCCTCTCTTTAAAACTGTTGCCCCACTCTCGCTTTCATTATAATTTTTTTACTACTTAAATGTCAAACCCTAGAAGTCTACAAAATCTCCTATTGAATCAACAAAACAAATGTCAACTTACTAATAATATCTTCCCAAAACAATCGTCTATTCCGTAATCTTTAGAGTTTCCAGGTTAAACCCTACTTCTTCAACCAACCAAAATCCATGCAAAGACGTTCAATAATTCAACCATGGATCTTCTCCTTTTTATAAATCATCTAATGATGGTGTCGACGTTTATCATAGCTCTCAACCTAATATTTCGGGAGGGGAGCTGTGAACATGAGCGCTGGTATCTATGTTTATTATTAAAACATTTAGCAGTGAAAAATTTATCAGGGTTGTAGTTAAGAAAAATCATAAGAGTGTAAAAACACCGTGATTATTATTTCATAAACTTGGGATAAAACCCATATTTATTCAAACATATGTTTTATATGGATAAACCCTAATTTACAAAACATATTTATTTATTCTGGTGGCATGCCTCTTATTTAAGCTGAAAGCCCGCAGACGTCATTCATATGTCTTTAACATGTCACCAGAAACATGTTTAAAAATATTAGGTCAACAAGAAATATTGGTGAGTAGATTCATTTGTAATTGAGCATTAATATGTTTTTACACCTGCTTGATTAAAAATTACTGAATGGTACTATCACGCGACCGTATCTGTGACTGTCGTTATAGTTATTATTGGCTAACACTTGTCCAATAAGTAATGTGTAATAGCCCATTAAGCAAGCCTTGTATACAAAAACTCACAATACTATGAGTTTAATTTGTTTTAAAAATCATCATGATAGTATTGGAAAAGCAATTGTCTCACACCAATATGAGTTGTACATAAATTCGAATGTCTAACTTTGCAATATAAACAAAGAGTTTCTTGGTATTAAGCACCTAGTTAAACACAATGTAGTATATATATATATATATATATTAGTATAAACCGATAATCATAACGATTAGCACAAGAAGTTGTGGACACCACCTATATTCGCCGAAATATTATTTCAATCAATGTCCTTTCTCAGTAGCCACTCTAACATTAACATATTTAAGGGCTTAATTTATGAATTTTGGCTTTCGATTCATGCCACTGTTAACGGTAAGCTCGGTTCTCGGGACCCTCCTTCAATTCTACCCATGCATGAATCTGTCCATGAATGTTTGTGGTCTAACAAGATTAATAAGTCACAAATAATAAAAGCTAAATACATATAATTGTATAACTGTTATATGGTTAGATGTGAGCTTTGTTTGTTATGTATGCTACAGGTTACAAGGTATTGCCTATTTATGATATGTATTTTAGTACTAGGAAACATGTACTATAAGATATGATACATGTCACACTTTTATTATTAAAAACTATAATAGGTTTATTCATGGTTAATAAAAAAATTTAGGATAAATGATGACATTATGATGGATTTATAATCATGAAAGGTATAAGACTCTTGGACGACATTTCTTTGCTTCCTCTCCCTTTTTCTTTGAGTTATAAACCACCCCATACACACAAATACTCATCCATTTTACAATTTCTCTCAATAACACACATACATACTTGTTAAGATTAATTTTTGGAAGGCTTTGATTGATTTCTTTCTCTACACATAAAATCAAGTAAGTGATCACAGTTTGATAATTTGATTCATGTTATTATACTTTTGGGTTAGAGAAATCTAGTATCAAAAGAATGGGTAAAAATCAATTGAATTCATATGTAAGTATGATGTATTTTTCAACAATTTTAGTTTTGTTTAAGTTTTGGATAAAAACCCTAATTGGTGTGATGATGATTTTTCATGATAACTGGTGTGTAAGTATTGGATTGCTGATGTTATATAGATAATTTGGTAATTTGGATGCTATATGCATCATTTGTATGATTAAAATTGATAGATTGTATGAAGTTTTATACCTTTTCTAAAAGGGGAATTTTTTGTTTAGAGAAAATTGTATTGAAAAATTGTATTGGGAATATGTTGTTGGTAACACCTAAACGTTATTTGTTTAAAAACCCGTGAACTCATCAACCATTGTGTTGTTACTTTTTAGCATGTATTTCTAAGGTCACTAAGGTGCATATAAGATATTAGGGTGATTCATGGATGCACATATTTCATCAATTATCGAAATATGCCTAGAGTTTTTCATGAAATGTTATGTCTGAACGCCTTGTTGCACACTCTATGTTAAAAATGTTATACTTCTTTTACGCTTCTGCAAATGGAAATTGTGTTGTACCTATATTTTTCTCATTAATGATGAGCAAGGTTAAACGATAAACTTTCAATATTAAATGCTTCTCCGGTATGACACATGGCTTGATCCCGGTATGTCATGCGCCTTGTGGTAAAGCCCCGTTAGTCGAATGTTGAGGGTGTGATAGTACAAATAAAAGAACTTTCCAGATATCAAAAAACCATCAAATTAACCAACCGTATCTTCACCACGTTGCTACGGGCGCATGGTAACTTCCAAACAACTCGCTAACCCACAAATACGAATTAATTCTTAGTTTTATATGCATATGTGATTAAAAAAATGTAGTAAACCACAATGTATTCGTCACATCCAACTTATACTAGTACATTAGCAAGATCAGAAAATCAAGTATGGACCAACAAATTGAAAAGCAGAACCACAAGCATATCCACACGTATGAGGAAATGAGATTTGAAATGCATGAAAGTGAATAAATCTTATGCGGACGAGAGTTAATAGCTTGATACGCATAAATTTGATAACTTTTATATGTATACATTATATATATTTTGTGCGTAGGAGGTATTGAAGCATATTATTCATACGAATGAAATATGAATAATCCTTTTGAAATGTATAAACATCTCATAAAATGGTTGAGCAATCATGTGAACACATTTTCAAATGAATTAACAACAAAGCTTAATATGTATTAACTGGCTATTCAAATGGACGAAAAAAAAATTCTAACATGCGTGAACTAGTTGTATCGTATTTGAATAAACAATATTATTCGTATGAAGAATCCTTAGATGATGAGGCCTGCGATAAAGAGCCCTTCTCATAAACATATGATAGATTACACTTTTGTAAAACAAAATCAGCCTTAAGTTTATTTTCAAAAATGTTTACCTCATCATGTTTTGTTGATACCACAAAATGAGCTTGTTTAAAATTCTAATTTCTTTGTTTGTGAAACGTCTGTTGTTTTTTTTACCTTGAGATTTTAGGTTCTTACACATTTTTAAGTTTTCTCAATTAAACCTGATACATCATCCACATCACTTGTTCACACACGGTGTAATTTTTATCAATGAGTATTAGAATTCTTTTTTAATGATGATTTTTCATCAACATCCTCAAATGTTAGAACGTTTTCTAGATGAATTTTCTCTTCAATTTTAGTCACATAAGCCTTCTCACCAATTTCGTTACTTGTGTAGCTAAAGCGTCACAACTGAGACTAAGGGGTGTGGGGGCTCTAGTGGGGGCTCCAGCAGAGCCAAGAACCAATAATATTATGACGTGTGGCAGAGAGAGAAACTAGATAAGGGGGGTGTTGGAGCCCCTGGCCCCTGGTGTGGGTAGCGCCCCTCTAGCGCCCATATTAAAGCCCCACATCCTCTCTCTCTTCTCCCGCTACCATGCTCACGGGTGGTGTTTGCACCTCGGTAGCGCCCCCTCTAGCGCCCATTTGGTGTGGTATTAGCGCCTGGGGGCGCGAGCGGACGGGCTCTAGCGCTCCCTTTGAAGCCCCCACACCCCTCAGTCTGAAGGAGTTGTAACAATTACCATAGTTATTCCTTTTTTATTGGTTAATGAAGTGTAATTAGCATTGAAAAGTGGAGGAATATCAACTTAACTAACACCTTTTGTTAATCTTGACGGAAAATTGGTTGAAAAGATCTGATTCAAAACATTAAAGGAACTTTAAATTATCAACTTTTCTTTTTTAGATCAAAATTTTCACTTTGTGCCTTAGCATTCTTTATAGAAAATGTCAATTTCAATCATTTTATTGTTGATTACGTTTTGTTTGTTTGAAATTGTGATTTTTAAATCTGATACATCCTTACTTAAAGATTCAGTTTTACGTTTGTAAACTTTTCATTTTCCTGCCATTCCTGATATGCTAACTGAAGATTTGTAAGGTCATGAATCAAGTTCTTGTTGTGATCAACCTTTCATTCTTCTTGGCATACTCAATGCGTTTTAAGCAATTAGGTTTAGTTGGAATTTCAAAACATACCTTAGTGATCTCTGTCATAAAAGAACAAGGTGTAAAAAAATTCCTGGCCCATAAAAGTTTGTTATGATGGAATCAACAATAAATGCTAATTGCTTGTCTTCGCTTTAAGCTAGACAAGCAGTAGCATTTGTTGTTTCTTTAGTGTGAATTGGCAAATCATATCCCTCGCCAGTCCATGACACCAATGCTTTTGAATTTGAAGTTGATGGTGTAGATAGACTTGAAGTTTTCATTAATGACTATTGTTTATTTAAAGATGATCTGATTTGATTTTGCTGTGAATCCTAAAATCTTTGAAAACTTTGTCGCTGAGCACTAAGGTGTCTTATTTGTCACATTTGTTAGTAGAATGAACATAACTCTTACAATTATAACACTTACTTTACTTTTGTCAAATAAAGCTTTGTATCTCTAGAACCACTAAATTCTGTCTTTCTAGTTCTATGCCTAAATATTTTTTCTCATCAGACAATTAAAGCCATATTCCACTTAATATCTATAGTTCGAAATTATCCGAATTCATTTGGTCATTGTTAGTGCACGGAAATTTGACACTGTGGATATGTTATCCTGGCATATAATATGGATCAATTATCCTTAAAATATGTTGCAGATCCTGTCAGGATCAATGATCCTCAGTACTTATCATTCATTAACAATTTTCCTTTGTTATCTTGGTATTTTTGGCAGGTATAACGGCTAGTTACCAAGTCCAACCTATAATCTCGCAATCAAATTAATATACCGCGTGGATAATGAAGGAAAGAGCTATAATTAAGGAAAGACTTGATTGAAGACTAGAAAATAGGAGAATTAGTTATTCTACTTCTTGTATATATAGAAGTTGGATCAGCTAGGTTTAGACAACACAACACATTCTGCTCTCTACGAAATTAGCATTATACACACACTTAGACATCATTGTAATCGCTGATCATAGCTTCCAATCCTTGTAACACCCTTTTTTTATTAATAAAAGTGGTGATAGACGATTTGTCATCACCCGGAGTTTTTGTGCCGGCGATCCGACCAAGATCAAGGGCTTTTCCTCGTAACAAATCCTTGTGTTCATCATTATTTCGTTTACATATTCGCTGTTATCATTCTAGCACTAAACCTCACATAACGAATTTGGATACATTATCCTTAGCGGATTTTTTTCCAAAATAATTTGGCGCCCACCGTGGGGCAATTGGTGCTATAATCCAGAAATACCTTATCAATATTCAACCTTTCATACCCATATCACCATCAATGGCCTCTCAATCAACCTCTGTTTCATCAACCATGCCATCTTCGGTTCCTCTCTCATCAAGAACTTTGCCGCCGATGCCTCCTCCAATCACGGGAGCACCGAGGGCTGCTGCTGCTACTGGAAACAAGACATAAATTCCAGTTTTCCAGAGCTCGAAAATTGCTGTTGCCACTTCGGTGGTCAAATCTAACAATGATGTTTCTGCAATGTTTTCACAGGTTAAGACATACATGGAGCAGCAGAACAAAACCAACCAGAGGATCTTACGTGAAATTGAAGATCTCAAGAAAAGAAAGAGGCCAGCGGAGGATCAGACAGGATCCTCGTTCGTTCAGCCGGGATCATCTATCCTTCAACAAGGGTCCATGGGTCAGCAAACTCAAGGATCATCCATCCTTCAACCAGGATCCTCTGGGTTGAATCCTCAAGGATCCTTCAGCTCCCAACCTCAAGGATCCTTCTGGCATAATCAAGGATCCTCAGGAATTCACAATTAAATGTCTTTTGAGGTCCATGAAGGTGACATCATCCCCATGCAGACCATTGCCTCAGGTGGACCTACTACTGTAGCAGATGTCTCTTATCTTAACTACACTTCTGGGATGCCAACGTTCAACCAACCAAGAGGTAACGCCTATAATCACATATCCACAGACACTAACCTTGGCTCTATGCAGGATTCATGTATCAATCAGGCTATGGCTAGGGAACTTCAGAAGCTTAAGGATATGATATCCCGCATTCCAGGAGTGGTCCGTACAATTCCTGAAATACCAGAAGGGAGCCACAAGCTGTCCAGATTTGCTCCACCGATATGCGATGCGGAGATCCCGAAACGCTTTCAAACCCCCAACATGAAGGTGTATGATGGGGCCACTGATCCGGAATAACACGTGGCTCAGTATAGGGAAAGAATGGAGATCAATCCAATTCCTGAAAAACTCAAGGAGGCTTGTCTATGAAAGTGTTTCGGATCCACACTAACATGATCTGCATTAAAATGGCTGCTAAGTCTTCCTCCCTTTTCCGTTACTTCTTTTTCACATTTAGTTAACTTGTTCAACAACCAGTTTTCTTGTAGTAGGAAATTTGAGAAGTTAACTAGTTATTTGTATAGAGTTGTCCAACCTTATAACGAATCCCTTAGGGATTTTGTTACAAGGTTTGGCAGGGAGGCCCTAGAGATCCCTACTCTTGATATGGCTACGGCTGTTGAAGCATTTAAGATGGAACTTCAAAAGGACTCCGTAGTTTATGATGATATTGTTATGACTCCATGCAGGACATTAGATGAAGTAAGGAACAGGACACTCAGGTTTATAAGATTGGAAGATGATAAAAGAATCCAAGAACGATTAGGAATTCCAACCAAACAGGAGTCACCTGACAAGAAAGCAAGGATCCAGGATCACGAAGAAATTCCACAGAAAGAAGCTCCACCACCACCTAATGCTCGGGTCATCAATTTTATCTCTGAAGGCTCTTAAGGATTACTTATCCTCAGCACCAGATGGAAGGATGACCAAGTAGGCTATAGAGCTGAGTGCAAATGATATTCAGTATGAGCCTAGAACAGCCATAAAGTCACAAGCACTCGCAAACTTTGTGGCTGATTTCAGTAACGACATGCAGAAAGAAGCTGACTTGGAGGTTTAACAACTAGAAGAGACCAAGGATCCTTGGATCCTCTTTACTGATGGAGCTTCCAACGTAAGAGGAACAAGATTAGGTATCCTACTGAATTCGCCACAGGGGGACATATTACCCCAGTCTATAGCCTGTGAGTTCCAAGCGACGAACAATGAAGCAGAGTACGAAGCTCTGATCGCAGGTTTGCAATTAGCTAAACACATGAGGATCAGGTATCTTCAAGTATATGTAGATTCGTTATTGATGGCTAACCACTTTAATGGCTCATATGCTGTTAAAGGTGAAAAACTAATCAAATATCTAGTAGTTGTGAAGGAACTGTCAAAGTTCTTCGATTCTTTTAGTATTATACAGGTACCAAGAGAAGAGAATGCTGGGGCAGATGCTTTAGCAAATTTAGCTTCATCATTGAAGATTCCAGAAGATACGAAGATCCCAATCATCCATGTACTCTCACCAGCAATAGGAGAACAAGAAGTCGGGGAGATAACAACTGACAAAGATATTGTGCCTTTGGATCCATTATCCTCAAGTAATCAAGGATCTTGGATCTTCCTAATCAAGAAGTTCATTCAAAATGGAGAGATTCCAGCCACAGAGAATCCTAAGTCCTTCAAACTTAAAGTATCACAATACATTTTATTAAATAATATTATGTATAGGAAATCTCTTGCAGGTCTATACTTGAGATGTATCGAAGATCCTGAAATTCAAGAGGTGCTCAAAGACTTTCACGAAGGAGATTGCGGTAATCATACCGGAGGTAGAGCCCTATTCTCAAGAATTCTGAGAATAGGATACTTCTGGCCTACCATGAAGAGAGACGCCATGGAGTATTAAGAAAAGTGTGACTCATGTCAAAGACATGGCAGTATTTTGCATCATCCAGCAGAGCCTATGTATCCTATATCCTCATCATGGCCTTTTATGAAGTGGGGCATGGATATCGTAGGTAGGCTACCTAAAGCGCCAGGAGGAAAAGTATTCATGCTTGCAATGACTGATTACTTTTCAAAGTGGATAGAAGCAGAAGCTTTCGTTCAAGTCCGCGAAAAAGTGGTGATATCCTTCATTAAAAGAAATATTATTACTAGATTTGTTATCCCTTCAGAAATTATTTGTGACAATGGTTCCCAGTTTATCGGGAAAAGAACCACTAACTTTTGTGACAGTTGGGGCATTAAGATGATTACCTCCACACCAATTCATCCTCAAGCTAATGGTCAAGCAGAATCAAGTAACAAGATTATTATCAACAACTTGAAGAAGAAACTAGGATCCAAGTGTAACACCCCGTAACCGCAGCGGAAACGTACACGGGATGCAACAGACACATCTGATATCAACAGCATTGCTTATAAAGAAAACACCACTACATTAATTTAAACGAATTACATTGTTCCGAGTTTCGTTACTATCTAGGTGTTATCACATAAGTTTTACCGATAGTACATTAACATATTTAATGCAAAATATAGATCCTTAATCTTCCACAATTAGCACACATCATCAAGCACGTATCACTCATTCCAATTTGGGGGTACCTAGAAAGCATGGAAAGAAAAACGGGTCAACTACGAATAGTTGGTGAGTTTCACAGATTTAAATAAACATTGACAATTTATTATAATAAATCATATATTAGCGATGTAATTATGCTGAGCCCACAAGTGAAACCTCTGACTATCACACACAATCCCCGTGGCATATCCCCCGCCCACGGACCCGTGACATATCCCCCGTCCACGGAACTGCCCCAAACCGCTATGTCTAACATTACATAGCAAAATATATATAACACCCAAAATAGACATGTGCAACTGGCTGGGAAACATCAGCAAATCCATGCCGGACCAGTTGGGTTTGTCAGACCAATAGTACTATTCACACTCTACCGGCTTTTAGCTAATCACTCGTGTTGCGGGGCCTTACAATGTTAGCAACTCAGACAATTACCATCTTAGTACATTTCCGTACGATTCCCGTACAATAGAACATATATAAATACATTCATTTCCATGCGATCAGCATGTACTTAAACATTTTGATATAAACATGCTTTCCGCCCCGGGAAAATATTTAAAACAGTTCAGAAAAAGGGGGCTCGTAAAACTCACCTTTTTGGTGAGCAGAGATGTAATACTGGCACGGCTACCTGTCCGGATCTGTAATACGATCCCTAAGTCGTTACTACACAATTTCTATTAATATAACTTAAATTCGTGTTAACCGGTACGTCCGGGGACACTGTTAATCCAGTACCGTACACGATCCGGGGACAATGTTAACCCCGACACACTTCTCAGGACTTAGATTGTGATATCACTTAGAGTTCTTTAGTCAAAACTACCATTAGTTTGTTTTCTCGTTTTGCGTGCCTAGCACGGTTATTCGTCTTTATGTTTTCAAAAATGAGTTTGGCCACATACGACCCGAAAATAGTTGTTATTGATATTTTAGTTAAAGTGGTGAAATTAGAGCCCGGTTTAGACACCCCGTTTGGCCGCGGGGTCCGTTTCCGTCTTTAATATACCGGAAACGACTAAATCGGGTAAAATTACCCAAATCATCCGAATTACTTTCGGATGATTTATTTTTACTTGATTTACTCAGTTTCATGAAAATAGTCCATTTTTAGGGTTTTTATACACCAGTCAGTTCGCTTAGGCGAACTTTGCCGGTTTACACGTTTTAAGCTTTAAAAGTTTGTTTTTAAGTTCCATTTAGCACAAATAATTATCCGTTTAGTATCGGATCTTGAAATTTTGCACAAATCAGTTCTTGACAGTAAGGAATTTTATAAAAATATTTCCAGAATTAATTTTTATATTTAACATTTATTTATCTATTTTTAAACGTCATTTAAGCACCAAATATGTCGAAAATACCAAACGACCTTAGAAAAATCCCAAATTTTTCTGGGATGACTCTTGCCATCCACATAGTTCCCAGTAATTTTTACAGAACCAAAAACTCATTTTTCATGCCATTTTCACCAAAACCGAGCTAGAAAACCCTTGATCTCGTTTTACCGAAAAGCCTATTTAGACTTCTCCAATGGACCTGAAATTTTTTGTGTGACTTTTATATGTTATAAAAAGCTTATCTGAATTTTTCCAGAATTTTTCATGATGTTTAGCTATTTTTCACCATTTTTAGCCAAAACCGAGCATTAAATTCACCAAATATTGATCCTTTATCCAAAAATTACCAAAATTTCACAGATCTCATATTTTCATGTGTAGATCATCTCTGTGAAATTTCATGACTCAAATCTAAGTCTACCACAATATGTCCAAATCTTACAAATCATACGAAAAACCGAACTACCTTGTGTTTCTAGCTTTAGATCGCAAAGATCTTGCTTTCTAGCCTTTGCTAGCAACTAGATACAACACCTACAAGCACAACAACACCATACCAAGCAATTTATACCCACAATCAAGCCATTTCTTTCATGGTTTCGGTTAAGACATTAAAACAAAAATTTTAACCGTAAAAATTCGTTTTTGACTCTTTTAACTCCTTTCTTGGACCAAGATCCCTTGTATAACTTGTATACATCACTTGATCATGCAAGAATCGGTTTCATCTCGGGTTTTCACCCATTTTTCACTTGAAACCTCATTTTCTCAAGATTTTGGAATTAAAAAGCAAGATCAAACCATAAAAACATGTTTATACCTTGTGGATCTTCTTAAAAATCAAAGGTTTTGGTTGAATGTGTAAAGGGTTGAGAGGATTTGGAGAGTTGGAATGTTAAAAAAAAGAAAATGAAGTGTGTGTGTGTGTACCCATGGACCGATCGGTCCATGTATGGTGGGGGGGGGGGGCCACATCTCAAACCTTGGCCACACATTTGGATTGTGTAATCCGGATAATGTTGTGGATAATCTGGTTCAGTTCGTTTTTCGGTTAAACACTTAATTCGGCTTAAAACGAGGATAAAACGGTCGTTTTTCGGCTTAAAAATAAAATTTATATAAAACCGATTTAAAAACCTTAAAAACTTAAACCACGACATTTATTGACTTAACACATCATATTGTCGGTAATTGTGCATCTTTTTCGGCTTGATCGATCGTCTCTTGCTTGGTTTGATGTTAAAGGTTTCGTTTATCGTACCGACGTACTAATAAATCGAAATCCTTTTTCTGTGCTATAATTCACTTATCCCGAAGCTTTAATACTTCGTACACATCACTAAACATTATATATTTCGTCTATAATGTAATCCCCGATTCGTTCGGGTTTCAATAATCGTTCATCGATTAATCGTAATTTCAATACGACTAGCTGTATATTCGAGTATAATTCGTACTGTGAATCTTATATTCTCGTATAAACACATTATAATTCATATATTCAGTATTGAATAACACGTAAATAGTATATTCCGGCTAGGGTATACCTGAATTTGCCGGAATCGTTACATTCTCCCCCCGTTACAAAAATTTCGTCCTCGAAATTTTACGTATCAACTACTTCCTTTTGCGGAAATAGGTGGGGATATTTCTTCCGAAATTCGTCCTTTCGTTCCCATGTATATTCTGGGCCTCGTAGCGAGTTCCATCTAACTTTGACCAACGAGATCTTATTGTGTCTAACTTGTTTGATTTTCCCGTCTACTATTTCTATGGGCTCCTCTACAATGTTGAGCTTATCATTTATTTGGACACCCTCTAAAGGTAACACCGATGTCTCATCCGACAGACACCTTTTCAAGTTCGACACGTGAAACACGTTGTGAACTGCACTCAGTTCATCAGGCAGTTCTAATCGGTATGCTACAGGACCGATTTTTGCAGTAATGTCGAATGGTCCAATGTATCTAGGGGCTAACTTCCCCGCCTTTCCAAATCTGACTACTCCTTTCCAAGGTGATACTTTCAAATACACTTTATCACCTTTCTCAAATGATAACGGTTTTCTACGGGTATCGGCATAACTCTTCTGCCGATCCCGTGCGGCCTTTAGATTGTTCTTAATTTCAAGGATTTTGCTGGTCGTTTCCTGGACCAGATCTGATCTAATAACCTGTGTATCGCCCACTTCAGTCCAGCAGAGTGGTGATCGGCACTTCCGTCCATACAATGCTTCATAAGGTGCTGCCTTTATACTGCTATGGTAACTGTTATTATAGGAAAATTCAACGAGTGGGAGATGTTGATCCCAATTTCCCTTAAAATCCAGTACGCATGCACGAAGCAAATCCTCCAGGGTTTGAATGGTTCTCTCAGACTGACCATCGGTCTGAGGGTGGTAAGCTGTGCTTAGATTAATACGCGTTCCCAGCGCTTCTTGTACAGCTTGCCAAAGATTGGAGGTGAAATGGCTATCTCGGTCGGAGATGATTGAGATGGGTATCCCATGACGAGACACAATTTCATTTATATAAATCTGCGCAAGTCTCTCGGTGTTATAATTATTTCTAATCGGAATAAAATGTGCCGATTTGGTTAATCGATCCACGACTACCCAAATTGCATCATGTCCTCGGGACGTCTTGGGGAGATGTGTCACAAAATCCATCGTGATCTGTTCCCACTTCCATTCAGGAATTTCCGGTTGTTGTAACATTCCCGAAGGTTTCTGGTGCTCCGCCTTAACCCTCGCACACGTCATACACTTGCCGACGTATGTGGCTATATCCTTTTTCATACCCGGCCACCAGTAGAACTCCTTCACATCCTTGTACATCTTATCCGATCCCGGATGTATGGAATATTTTGATTTATGCGCTTCGTCCATGATTAATTCACGAAGGTCATGGAGGGTCGGGATCCAAATCCGATTTTTGAAATAGAGAATTTCATCCACGCGCTGTTCGAAATTCTTCTCGTTACCATAAAGTCCCTCTTTTACCAATTGTTCCTCTTTCAACGCCTCGCGTTGAGCGACTCGAACCTGGTCCGAAAGGTTCGACTGGACTATCATTTCCAGTGTTCTCACTCGCAATGGCTTAACCCGATCCTTCCTACTCAGGGCATCGGCTACGACGTTAGCCTTGCCGGGGTGATAACGGATGTCACAGTCATAGTCGTTTAACAACTCGACCCATCTTCGTTGTCTCATATTCAGTTTTTTCTGATCGAATATGTGTTGCAAACTTTTATGATCGGTGAAGATGGTGCACTTTGTACCGTAGAGATAATGTCTCCAGATTTTAAGTGCGAAGATAACTGCTCCCAGTTCTAAGTCATGAGTAGTGTAATTTTTCTCGTGTATTTTTAACTGTCGAGAAGCATAGGCTATGACCTTATTATTTTGCATCAACACGCATCCTAACCCTCTCCGGGATGCGTCACAATACACGACAAAACCATCGTCTCCGTCGGGGAGACTTAAGATCGGCGCTTGGCACAATCTTTGTTTTAGCGTTTGAAACGCCGTTTCCTGCTCTTCACCCCATTCATACTTTCGATCTTTTTGGGTCAGAAGGGTTAAAGGTTGGGCAATGCTGGAAAAGTTCTCTATAAATCGACGATAATATCCAGCTAAGCCTAAGAATTGGCGGATTTCCTTTGGCGATTTCGGCGCTTGCCAATTCTTAACTGCTTCAACCTTACTTGGATCAACGTGTATTCCTTGATGGTTTATAACGTGACCAAGGAATTGCACTTCTTGTAACCAAACGTTACACTTGGAGAATTTTGCATACAACTTCTCCTGATTTAGAAGCTCTAAAATTAATCTTAAGTGTTGTTCGTGCTCTTCTTTACTCTTCGAGTATATCAAAATATCGTCAATAAACACGATGACGAATTTATCGAGGTAGGGTTTACAGACTCGATTCATGAGATCCATGAACACTGCTGGCGCATTTGTTAGCCCGAAAGGCATAACTAAGAACTCGTAATGGCCGTAGCGAGTCCGGAATGCGGTTTTTGGGATATCCTCCTCCTGAATTCTAACCTGATGGTATCCCGATCTGAGATCAATTTTTGAGAAATAGCTCGCACCTTGCAGTTGGTCGAACAGGTCATCAATTCGGGGAAGAGGATACCTATTTTTGATTGTCAACTTGTTCAGCTCCCTGTAATCAATGCACATTCTAAGGCTTCCGTCCTTCTTTTTCACGAATAGTACCGGTGCACCCCACGGGGAATAACTGGGACGTATAAATCCTTTATCCAACAATTCCTGCAATTGGTTGGATAATTCTTGCATCTCGGATGGTGCAAGTCGGTAGGGTGCCTTAGCAACAGGGCCAGCTTGAGGTAATAGATCGATTCTGAATTCGACCTGTCGGGTTGGCGGTAATCCAGGAAGTTCTTCTGGGAAAACTTGTGGAAACTCGCGTACCACCGGGATATCATCCACCCGTTTCTCATCAGAATCGGTGGCCGTCAAGCTTGCTAGATACGCCACGCATCCCTGGCGTATATATTTTAACGCCTTGAGGTGGGATATAAATGGTATCATTGTGCCCGACTTCTCTCCTTGCACTAACACCTCTTCGTCATCCGACACCCGGATCTTGACGATTTTCGTTTCACAGTTTATTTCTACCTTGTTACGTGCTAACCAATCCATTCCCACTATCACTTCAAAACTACCCAATTCTACCGGTAACAAGTCAATCGGAAGGGATTGATCGTTCAGAATAAAAGGGCAATTCCAAAATATCTGATTAACTATCATGGTTTTACCGTTAGCTACTTCTACAGTATAAGGTTCTATGGTTTCACTAATCGGAAGGTTTGCTATTGATAGAAACTTGACAGAGACAAAACTTCTATCGGCGCCTGTATCAAATAATACAGAAGCGTAATGATCAGAGACGAGGAATGTACCTGTCACTACGCTGGGGTCCTGGCGTGCTTCGTTCGCCCCCAACACAAAAGCTCGGCCTCTCGCCGGATTGGACGATGATGCCTGACCCACTGCTTGTCTCCCATTTCCTCCCTGGTTCAGCCTTGGACAGTTTCTCTTGAAGTGATCTGTGCTGCCACATTCAAAGCAAGCACGGCTAGTGGCCATCATTTGGTTTCCTTGTGGGTTTTGTTGTCGGGTTGGTTGGGTCCTAAATGGCTGCGCACGGATAGGTTGCGGTTGTCGGTTCAGATTGTTCAGGGTTGTCCTACAACTCGGTGCGTAGTGCCCATTCCTGCCACACCGGTGGCACACTACCTCCTTGCACACGCCACCATGCTGGCAACCGCATTTCCCACATTTAGGGAACGTCCCTTTCTGCGATTCCTGCCTTCCGCCTGAACTAGTCATGGTGTAGTTCTGGGCAGCGGGCCTAGCACGTTTACTTTGCTGCTTCTCCCGGATCCTATTGTCATACGTACCTCGCTTTCCCCCAGCAGACTCTCCTGCCACCTTCAGTGACCCACTCCTCACGAAATCGTATGTGACGATACCAGCTTGCGTCACCACACTCTCAAACGTCTGGTGTCCCCCAGAGTTGACTATACTCCTTACTAGTGGAGTTAGTCCCCATATATAACGCTCAACCCTCTTTGACTCTGGGGTGACCAACCATGGCACTAATCGCGACAATTCATTAAATCGGTTTGTATAACCTAAGTGGTCTGCCCCCTGCATCTCCAGGTTCCACAATTCGTTTTCTAACTTTTGCAGTTCGTTTTTTCGGGCAGAAATGTTCCAGTACGAGAGCCTTGAGCTCTGTCCAGGTCATGCGGTTTGTCGCCGCCTGACCGCGAGTCTGCACTATGGTGTTCCACCATGTCAAGGCATGGTCCGTGAACGTGCAGGTAGCATACTTAACAACGTAATCCTCAGGGCAGTTGCTGATGTTCACAACAGCCTCTATTTTCTCAATCCATTTAACCAACCCATTGGGTCCCTCAGATCCGCTAAATTCTAGGGGTTTGCACAACATAAAGTCTTTGATCGAACATCCCCTGGATGCAGGAACCGGTTCAGTACGGTTCGTCTCTACAGTAGGTATAGGGCCATTACTGTCTGTAACGACCACCCTAGGTGGTGCGTCATTACTCGGAATCGTGTTATCATTCTGCGGAGGATTAGTATTTCGTTCCCCGTCATTATTGGTGGTCGTTTGATTGGTCGGAGGGGCTGGATTGGTCGAATTGTTAATACTGGCGGCGATGCGCGATACTATATCCAGTATCGCCGCCTCTAACTGTTGAGCAATCAAACGGCTCACGTCCACTTCCGACAATTGGGCTGAACGTTTTGGTGCCATTCTACACAACATCAAGAATATATATATATATAATTAATACAAGTTCCAATCATAAAACACAACAAACATTCCATTCATTAATAAACATTAGTACATTTTACATCCATGTCAGTTCGCATACGTTTCCTGTCATCATTACATAAGTTAAGTTTTCCTACATAGGGCCTATGTCAGCATCATCTCGACATAACCCACAATGGGTCAGTGCTTGAATGATACCCAAAAGTATCTATAACGATATACCCCAAAAGAGACCCTCCTAAGGGCCAGTGGTTGTATTATAACTACCCAAGATTCACTCTATGTTAGCATCACCACTAACTGCTTACACAGAGTATCAAAAAGCGGCCCCTGTCTACTCCCGTCCTAACACAACTAAACACGGTGGTATACCAAACCCACCAACACCGCCACCAACACCACCATCACAGCCAGCATAACCCGGATCCGCGTCTCCATCCGGCCGATCATCCACTGGGAGTATGAGCACTCCCTCTTCAGCTGCGAAATCGCATACTGGTGGTCCAGTATGCAGTCCCCTAGGTACATCCGCCTCTGTACCCCCACCGTCAAGGCGGCGGAGTGCTCATTCACCTGTTCGGTGAGCACTCGTAGCCACGCCGCCGCGTCCCTCTTCTGCCTAGGGAGACCCCACACAGGTGGAGTCACAGGCTCGGGCTGGGAGCGGGAGGACTCGCCCCTGCGGGTAGCAGGTCTGGGTGGGGGCGAGGTAGGTGGGACCTGCGGAACACTGATCCGCGCCGTGAGGCGGGGTCCGAATCCGGGAGGGATAGGGACGGCCTGTGGTGCGGGTGGGGTAGGAGATCTAGCAATCCTGGCAGGGGAGGACTGGCTAGAGCTCCTAACACTAGCCTCGCTAGGCTCAGAGCTGGATGATACGGGGAGGCTCCCAGAGTTCCCGGAGCTGACTTCCTCCGGGTCCTCCTCCATCGATACACTAAGTGATCTTGACATTCTAACCTGCACACAATTTAACAAACATATAGTTCTTTCCATAGTGTAAATCGTAATCAAATTAATATACACTTACTTATACAACTTGACCACACACAATATTATCATATATTTGCACATATGTTTCCAATTTTACCTATTAAAGTCCCCCGTGACTTCCCCTGAATTCCCTCGTGCGGACAAGTCTGTTATTATGTTCCGGACCATAATAACTCACTTGTCCATCCAAGTTCATCCAGACCTCGTCACAATAAATTATTAGTTGATATTCAGATCCTATAACACTTGAGCTACTGGTTATATTTTAGGAATCTTTTAAAGACATCCTAATTCTTTATAACCAATGGCTCTGATACCAAGTTCTGTAACACCCCGTAACCGCAGCGGAAACGTACACGGGATGCAACAGACACATCTGATATCAACAGCATTGCTTATAAAGAAAACACCACTACATTAATTTAAACGAATTACATTGTTCCGAGTTTCGTTACTATCTAGGTGTTATCACATAAGTTTTACCGATAGTACATTAACATATTTAATGCAAAATATAGATCCTTAATCTTCCACAATTAGCACACATCATCAAGCACGTATCACTCATTCCAATTTGGGGGTACCTAGAAAGCATGGAAAGAAAAACGGGTCAACTACGAATAGTTGGTGAGTTTCACAGATTTAAACAAACATTGACAATTTATTATGATAAATCATATATTAGCGATGTAATTATGCTAAGCCCACAAGTGAAACCTCTGACTATCACACACAATCCCCGTGGCATATCCCCCGCCCACGGACCCGTGACATATCCCCAGTCCACGGAACTGCCCCAAACCGCTATGTCTAACATTACATAGCAAAATATATATAACACCCAAAATAGACATGTGCAACTGGCTGGGAAACATCAGCAAATCCATGCCGGACCAGTTGGGTTTGTCAGACCAATAGTACTATTCACACTCTACCGGCTTTTAGCTAATCACTCGTGTTGCGGGGCCTTACAATGTTAGCAACTCAGACAATTACCATCTTAGTACATTTCCGTACGATTCCCGTACAATAGAACATATATAAATACATTCATTTCCATGCGATCAGCATGTACTTAAACATTTTGATATAAACATGCTTTCCGCCCCGGGAAAATATTTAAAACAGTTCAGAAAAAGGGGGCTCGTGAAACTCACCTTTTTGGTGAGCAGAGATGTAATACTGGCACGGCTACCTGTCCGGATCTGTAATACGATCCCTAAGTCCTTACTACACAATTTCTATTAATATAACTTAAATTCGTGTTAACCGGTACGTCCGGGGACACTGTTAATCCAGTATCGTACACGATCCGGGGACAATGTTAACCCCGACACACTTCTCAGGACTTAGATTGTGATATCACTTAGAGTTCTTTAGTCAAAACTACCATTAGTTTGTTTTCTTGTTTTGCGTGCCTAGCACGGTTATTCGTCTTTATGTTTTCAAAAATGAGTTTGGCCACATACGACCCGAAAATAGTTGTTATTGATATTTTAGTTAAAGTGGTGAAATTAGAGCTCGGTTTAGACACCCCGTTTGGCCGCGGGGCCCGTTTCCGTCTTTAATATACCGGAAACGACTAAATCGGGTAAAATTACCCAAATCATCCGAATTACTTTCGGATGATTTATTTTTACTTGATTTACTCAGTTTCATGAAAATAGTCCATTTTTAGGGTTTTTATACACCAGTCAGTTCGCTTAGGCGAACTTTGCCGGTTTACACGTTTTAAGCTTTAAAAGTTTGTTTTTAAGTTCCATTTAGCACAAATAATTATCCGTTTAGTATCGGATCTTGAAATTTTGTACAAATCAGTTCTTGACAGTAAGGAATTTTATAAAAATATTTCCAGAATTAATTTTTATATTTAACATTTATTTATCTATTTTTAAACGTCATTTAAGCACCAAATATGTCGAAAATACCAAACGACCTTAGAAAAATCCCAAATTTTTCTGGGATGACTCTTGCCATCCACATAGTTCCCAGTAATTTTTACAGAACCAAAAACTCATTTTTCATGCCATTTTCACCAAAACCGAGCTAGAAAACCCTTGATCTCGTTTTACCGAAAAGCCTATTTAGACTTCTCCAATGGACCTGAAATTTTTTGTGTGACTTTTATATGTTATAAAAAGCTTATCTGAATTTTTCCAGAATTTTTCATGATGTTTAGCTATTTTTCACCATTTTTAGCCAAAACCGAGCATTAAATTCACCAAATATTCATCCTTTATCCAAAAATTACCAAAATTTCACAGATCTCATATTTTCATGTGTAGATCATATCTGTGAAATTTCATGACTCAACTCTAAGTCTACCACAATCTGTTCAAATCTTACAAATCATACGAAAAACCGAACTACCTTGTGTTTCTAGCTTTAGATCGCAAAGATCTTGCTTTCTAGCCTTTGCTAGCAACTAGATACAACACCTACAAGCACAACAACACCACACCAAGCAAGTTATACCCACAATCTAGCTATTTCTTTCATGGTTTCGGTTAAGACATTAAAACAAAGATTTTAACCGTAAAAATTCGTTTTTGACTCTTTTAACTCCTTTCTTGGACCAAGATCCCTTGTATAACTTATATACATCACTTGATCATGCAAGAATCGGTTTCATCTCGGGTTTTCACCCATTTTTCACTTGAAACCTCATTTTCTCAAGATTTTGGAATTAAAAAGCAAGATCAAACCATAAAAACATGTTTATACCTTGTGGATCTTCTTAAAAATCAAAGGTTTTGGTTGAATGTGTAAAGGGTTGAGAGGATTTGGAGAGTTGGAATGTTAAAAAAAAGAAAATGAAGTGTGTGTGTGTGTACCCATGGACCGATCGGTCCATGTATGGTGGGGGGGGGGCCCACATCTCAAACCTTGGCCACACATTTGGATTGTGTAATCCGGATAATGTTGTGGATAATCTGGTTCAGTTCGTTTTTCGGTTAAACACTTAATTCGGCTTAAAACGAGGCTAAAACGGTCGTTTTTCGGCTTAAAAATAAAATTTATATAAAACCGATTTAAAAACCTTAAAAACTTAAACCACGACATTTATTGACTTAACACATCATATTGTCGGTAATTGTGCATCTTTTTCGGCTTGATCGATCGTCTCTTGCTTGGTTTGATGTTAAAGGTTTCGTTTATCGTACCGACGTACTAATAAATCGAAATCCTTTTTCTGTGCTATAATTCACTTATCCCGAAGCTTTAATACTTCGTACACATCACTAAACATTATATATTTCGTCTATAATGTAATCCCCGATTCGTTCGGGTTTCAATAATCGTTCATCGATTAATCGTAATTTCAATACGACTAGCTGTATATTCGAGTATAATTCGTACTGTGAATCTTATATACTCGTATAAACACATTATAATTCATATATTCAGTATTGAATAACACGTAAATAGTATATTCCGGCTAGGGTATACCTGAATTTGCCGGAATCGTTACACCAAGAAAGGCAAGTTGGCCGAAGAGCTACCATATGTTCTTTGGGCTGATAAAACAACGCCAAAGAATGCAACAGGTCAAACACCCTTCTCATTGGTGTTTGGCTCAGAAGCTGTAATCCCTACGGAGATGGTGGTTCCTACTGCCAGAACAAGCATCCGTGATCCTCAAGCCAACAACGAAATCCTTCTCCAAGATCTGGATACTATTAATGAGCTCAGAGACCTAGCTAAGATCAGAATGGCAGCATATCAGCAAAGGGTAGCTGGGGCATACAACAAGAATATCAGGATGCGAAGATTTCACGAAGGAGATCTAGTTTTAAGGAAAGCCTTCCAAAATACAACCAATCCAGCGGATGGAAAGCTAGCACCTAGGTGGGAAGGCCCCTACTTGATCGAGTCAGTAGCCAGAAAGGGGGCATATCACCTGCTGACTATGGAAGGCAACAGGTTACCTAGAGCATGGAATGCTATTCATCTTAAGAAATACTTTTTCTAATCAGGATCAAGTATCCTCAGAAGGATCAAGGATCCTAAAATTGGTAATATCTATCCGATCACTTATTCATTTCAGATTCTTATTAATTTAGGATAATATATTTTTAACGTTTCTCTTTTTCCAAGTTTTAATTAACAATGTAGATTTCAATAAAAAGGTTCAATGTCTAAGAGGTTGGCCACCTCTCATTTACAATTAAGGTACTTTACTATTTCCCTTGGCCTAGCCCACGATTGGATATGACCCCCGATGGTCACATCCCCTAAGGTTTAAAGGTTTTCACCTTTCTTATAAATTAGAGTTTCTACACTTTTGCCTGGAGCGCACGCTATCCAACGTATAGTCCGGGGCAGCGGGACCAGTACACCTTTAGTGGCTGACAATTTCGTTGTCTTCGGCTATATGGAGGATCCTACGATTTATGGTAGACGTACCATACCATCGGTTTATAACGTTTTCACGTTATCTCACGTTTGGGCTAAATCCCGGTTTGGGCGAGTCCCCAGTTAACATCCGTATCTTTGGGCCAGTCCCCAGTTTGGGCTTGTCCCCAGTTTTTTAGGCTTGTCCCCAGTTCACGGGCTTGTCCCCAGTTACACGGGCGTGTCCCCAGTTGCATGGGCTTGTCCCCAGTTTATTTGGGCTTGTCCCCAGTTTGTTGGGTTTAATCCAAGTTAATATCATAAGTTATTTGCATCAGGTATCCTAAGTTCAATTACAAGGATCACAGAAGGATCAAGACTTATGGTAACTTAATGGTGTTGGATATACAACCAGAAGTGAATTTTCCAAGGAAACTCCATTGATATATGACAGTTATATCCAGCTTGTCAAATCTCACCTGTTTTGCAGGAAGTTTGATTTCAAAGGCAAAATGACAGCAGTGATCTTATCACAACCGCCATTTTGGGGGCAATTGTTAGTGCACGGAAATTTGACACTGTGGATATGTTATCCTGCCATATAATATGGATCAATTATCCTTAGAATATGTTGCAGATCCTGTCAGGATCAATGATCCTCAGTACTTATCATTTATTAACAATTTTCCTTTGTTATCTTGGTATTTTTGGCAGGTATAACGACTAGTTACCAAGTCCAACCTATAATCTCCAATCAAATTAATATACCGCGTGGATAATGAAGGAAAGAGCTATAATTTAGGAAAGGCTTGATTGAAGGCTAGAAAATAGGAGAATTAGTTATTCTACTTCTTGTATATATAGAAGCTGGATCAGCTAGGTTTAGACAACACAACACACTCTGCTCTCTACGAAATTAGGATTATACACACACTTAGACATCATTGTAATTGCTGATCATAGCTTCCAATCCTTGTAACACCCTTTCTTTTTATTAATAAAAGTGGCGATAGACGATTTATCATCACCCGGGGTTTTTGTGCCGGCGATCCGACCTAGATCAAGGGCTTTTCCTTGTAACAAATCCTTGTGTTCATCATTATTTCGTTTACATATTCGCTGTTATCATTCTAGCACTAAACCTCATATAATGAATTTGGATACATTATCCTTAGCGGATTTTTGTCCAAAACAGTCATAATCTTCATCGGTTAAAGTAGATACTAATGTCATGTGCTCTTCAAGTTTTTGAAAGTAAATTTTTTAAAGTTTGAAGTCGTAAAATGTAACATTCGTTAATTTTCAAAACCGAAAACCCGATATGTTTTAAATTTTCTGTTTTGTATCTATTTAAATTTATATATTTTTATAATATTATTAATTAATCTCAATTTTCGTTAATGTATTTTATGTGATCATTTCTATGCAATTATACGTTTCACCACCCTTGTAATATTACATACTCATTTAAACATTCATAATCAAGATCAAATATTTACGTACATGTCCCATTCAATTTAATAGAATTATTATTAAACTACTACTACTACTTTTATTATTATTATTATTATTATTATTATTATTATTATTATTATTATAATTATCATCATCATCATCATCATCTTTTCATATGCTAATTTAACTAATAAAAACTAATGAACGTTTTAATTAAATAAAATTTATTAAAATAGTTAAACCTTTTGAATGCCCCATTAAACTATTTTTAATTTGTGTTTAAATTATATTAAACATGATTTAATTTCTTAAATTCTATAAAGTATAACCACTCTAAAAATTCACTATAAAAGGACTAATCCTTCATCTTTTCCACACCTCAATACATTATTTTCTTATGTTTAAGAGTACTAACAAGTATGTTTTTACCATTTCATGCATTTATAGCTTTTGTTTTGATATTTATTTTGAATGTTCATACTTGTTCATAAGTTGTTCATCATGATCATGTTACTTTTATCATAAAAATCTTATACTTTGGTTTTAAGAATCATTATGATCATGGATATCCAAGATAAACACTTTGATTTTTCTAAATCTTGAATCAAACCTAGTTGCTTTGAAAGAACAAGTGTGAATATATATTTATCTAAATCTTATGATTTGATGATCATCATAAACTTATAAACTTTCTTTTAAATAAGATGATTTATAAAAATTTCTTTTATTTCAAATATTTTACAATAGATATAATATACTTCATATCTTTAAATTAATAATTGAGTAAATTAATTATTGTTTATTTTATTTCAACATAAACTAATATTTATAATTTCTTTAAAAGAATTCATGCAAAACATTTAAGTTAATTAATTAATTATGTTACTCG
Source organism: Bidens hawaiensis (assembly GCF_021521415.1). Classification (NCBI taxonomy): domain Eukaryota; kingdom Viridiplantae; phylum Streptophyta; class Magnoliopsida; order Asterales; family Asteraceae; genus Bidens; species Bidens hawaiensis. The sequence continues at coordinate 81,126 of NW_027499708.1, read as the reverse complement.
AAAAACACCGTTTAATCATAAATTGTTATTAATGTTGTTATTTAATCTTATATTAATAAGTTATAATTATTTATCTATAAATCATTCTTCAACTAATAAACATCGCATGATTTATATTAACTTTATTCATTTTTGTTAAACTCATTAAAAATCCTCAAGTCCCCATTTGCCAAAGTTAATGATATAGATATTAAAATAATACATAATTCCTAAAACTAATATTATTTAGCTTTTATAATCCGAATAGTTAGTCTTTAAATTATGTATTTCCTTTTTAATTATGGTTTGTGAGGTTCGATAGTTTCAATTTTATTAAACGCGCTTTCGGTTATTTCAAGTTGTATTCAATCCCAAAGGTGAGTTTCTCACACCCTATTCTTAACGTTTTTACACATTTTGGGGGTAACATATATATCCTATCAACATTGCAATTTCATTTATATATTATTTACAAACTACAATTCCTTACATGGACTTGTGTGTTTATTTTCTTACTTGTTCAAAGATTACTTGCTCCTGGTTTTCTCAATAAGTATGATTATACGCCCCCTGTGCGCTTAGGACCTCGATGTTATGAGTGGAATAAGGACTCCCGATCCGAGTACATTGGTTGTTACCAATTGAAAAAGACATTAGTTGCGCTTATCTGAGTACGTTGGTGCACAATCCCAACTGGAAAGGACCTTACTTTCTCATTTACACTTGTTCATGGAATTGAATGGTTTTTATGTACTTATATCAAAACTTGTGTGAACTCACAAACTATTCATTTAGATGACTTTATTTTATATATATACTACAGGCACATCTATTAGAAGATAATACGAGAAGAAGACATTAGCACTTAGGATATTCAAACAAATGGACAAGATACTTTAATATTTGTATTTCTTTATATTTCTTTTACTTCCAAACTTGTGTACTTGTTTAAATCAATTAATGGTAATATTATCACTTAATAGTGTCACATGTGTTTTTAGGAATTTGTACGTTACACTCAGGCGTATTCCGCTTTAGCCGGGGTGTTACATAAAATATATAAAACAGCTTTGACATTCACAATTCCCTACAAACATATTTTTTTGCGTAACAGGTACTTCCGAAGGGAAAAATGCAATTAGAGATGCTGAAGATGACGAAGATGAAGAAGTCTTACTAAACTAAACACCTAGATCCTGAATCTTCAAAACAAGTATAGAAATATTCTTCCTTGTATCATTTTCACAACCATCAAATTAACTGTAAAGCCCCGGTCTCGGTGTCCTACTTTGACGTTGGATTTACTCATAAACACTGTTCTAAATATCAGAGTTAGTAAAAACAATTTCGTAGGATAATAAAAATCAACCATTCAATACAAAACATTCAAATCTTGTCTTTAAACATAACTTAAAACATAGTATTAAAACATCATAACAATTCTTCTTCAGATGCCAGCCTCTTCAGATCATGCCATGTGTCTCCTTAAAGCCAGCTGCTTCTGTCTATTTACATGCGTGCATACTAAAAGTCAGCTACGCTGAGTGAGTTCTTGTTAATCAGGTAACATACAATACATACACATACGCATCCGAAAATACATATTATATACTTAACCTGCTTATATTTCTTTCATACATACATAATTATATAACTTCTTTCTTTCTTTCTTTCTTTCTTTCTTTCATACTTTACATTTATTCATAGTTTACATACTTATAGGTTTTATAGAGAATTACGCCCTACTACCTCGAGTATTATTAGGGCTCGGTCCCTTTTCTGCCTCGGATATTATTAGGGGCTGGTCCCTTCTTCCTCAAGTATTATTAGGGCTCGGTCCCTTTCTGCCTCAGATATCTGGCCCCTTCTTATGTACCTTTCCATTATATTTATTTATAACTTTCATGCATAACATACAAATATCATCCATACATCATATATAAACAATCACATCTTCAAACTATCACCTGGCTGTACATGTAGTATCCGAAGATCATTCATGCACCGTCAAGCATTCATTCATACATAAATCATATAAGGCATACAATTACCATTTAAGGTAAGTGTATTAACTAATCACATTGAATATGCATACAACCTCGAAAACATAACAAGAAAAAGGGGCTAGAAACTCACCGGTAGACGGTTCTTCTCAAAGTTTACTGTTATGTCCTTCCTAAGCTGTTCACGGCTAACTGTGTATCAATTAACAAGTATAACTTAACAACTATTCCTAACCATGTTAAATTGCTAATTACTTTTCCCTTTATCTTTCATTATTAATTAATTACTTATCTTTAGTTCATATATCACGTAAGTCCTCGTCTATTGTTTATATACGTATACGCCGTTTATCTTTCGTTTATTTTGTAAATGCAATCAAGCGCATAATTCATGCTAGATGTAAAAGTTATTCCCGCGTATAAGTTGTACATAAACGTCCATACATATACGGCACACATGAATACATACACGCCATATACATATACGAGCATACATACACGTCGCTACATATACATATACGCCATAAACACATACGGGCATACATACACGTTGTTACTTATACATATACGCCATATACATATACGGGCATACAAACACGTTGTTACATATACATATATGCTGCTATACGTATGCACGGAACATACAAGCTGCTATGCGCCGTATAAGTCCTCTTCAGCTCTTATATATGCGTTTTTGGAATTTTTCTTCGAGTCCGGCGCCGTCAGCTGCCGTTAATCACCATGGTTGATCGGGGTTTGATCGTTTATGGTCCAGGTAGCTCCAGGTTTTCTAGATCTGAGCTAAGGTGGTCCTTAAGATCATTTTTGGTTAATTAAACACAAGAATAAAGCTAAATCAAGATCCAAACGGCTCATACGGCATAACGGGGTTGTGGTGTAGGGTTCTACTATGGTGGGTTAGCTGAGATAAATGATTTTTTACCTTCGGTTGGTCTTAGATCGTTGAATATATTTGGAGTAGAGAGTGTTTGGCTTAAGTGTGTGTTTTTGAAGGTGTAAGCTATGGTGTAGAGATGGATGGAAATGGAAAGGATTAGTGTTTAAGGGGTACTTATACTCCCTTAAGCCCATGGACCTTAGACCCATCTTTCCTTTTTGGTCCATATTTAATTCCATCTAATTAGCCTACATAACCTTTTATCTTTATTATTTTATTATTTTTCTACTAACTCAAGTAAACTTTTTCATCATAAATAATTAATGTTTTTAAATATTATTTTTAGAAATTTCGGGATGTTACAAGTCTACTCTCCTTAAGAGATGTTTCGCCCCCGAAACCTAAATCTTACCTAAACAAGCCCGGGTAGAAATTGCACATCTCTTCTTCAACTTCCCAAGTAGCATCTGATCCCTTACGATGTTTTCATATGTCTTTCACTAACATAATAACTTTATGACGAAGTTGCTTTTCCTTACGGTCCACTATCTCAATAGGCCGTTCGATGTACCTCAACTGTTTATCTACCTCGATGTCAACTAAAGGCATGTGGGACGTGTTATCATCTAGACATTTCCTCAAGTGAGAGACATGAAAAGTAGAGAGAATCCCTTCTAACTCTTCAGGCAGATATAGCCTGTAAGCTACTTCACCAACACGATCGACAATCTTAAGCGATCCGATGTACCTTGGACTTAACTTCCCTCTCTTTCTGAAACGAATAATTCCCTTCCAAGGCGAGACCTTGAGCATCACATTGTCACCAACATTAAACTCAATTGGTCGTCGCCGTTTATCAGCATACGACTTTGACGATCTTGAGCAGCTTTCATCCTTGCCTTGATCTGATCGAACTTTGAAGAGGTTTCTTGCACAACTTATAGACTTCCAATCTCTTTCTGATGAATCTCTCCCCAGCATATGGGAGTTCTGCAACATCTGCCATACAACGTTTAGATCGGTGGCATACCAATACTTGAATGGTAGCTGTTGTTATAGAAGAACTCCACCAGATGTAGATAACCATCCCAACTTCCTCCAAAGTCTAAAACACAAGCACGTAGCATATCCTCAAAGGTTTGGATAGTCCTTTCAGACTGCCCATCTGTTTGAGGATGATATGCCGCACTGATGTTCAATCTTGTTCCCATCGCTTCTTGGAACTTCTTCCAGAATCTCAAAGTAAAGCGTGTATCTCTATCAGATGTCACACCCCAACCTAAGGTGGAAATTTCAGGGCGTGATCTGATTGTCACAGCTCACAAGGTTACTATCATGCAACATTATAAAGCGACAATATCTAATTAATTTATTTATTATCAAACAACATTCATATAGAAAAAAAATAAAGAAAATTACAAATACAAAACCAACTATTCTTGTATATGTTTTATCCTAAAGTCATCTCTATGTGAGCTTCAGTTCGATAAGAAATCCAAATCAATAACCTGCAAACGCGTACAAAATATATGTTTGTCAACAACACATGTTGAGTGAGTAGATCACCAGTTTTGACACAAACAAAAATTATAATAATATATAATGATATAAGTGAATAAAAATAGGCAAAACTGTTATTTATGAGTATAACCAATTAAACCATAGCACATACATAAACAATCAATCATAAAGAAAGGGCTAAACCGTTGCCATGCGAATGGGCATTGGTTACCAAAAATGAGGTGTCGGTGAAACCATTGCCAATGTGATCGGGCTCCGGCCACTGCGACGGTCATATGATCATACTATAATGAGATTATGTTGGACCTCTCCGAATGCGATTCAAGTAAGCAAGTAAGCAAATAGCAAGTAATAGGCAATCATTTATTGATACACAACACAAAGATCACAGTTTGCGTTTGAGAAATAATAAGATAAATAATATGATAAGTGGTACGCACGTGTCCCCAAAACATTTGAAAACAAGTAAAATAGGGGAGTGATTACTCACCTGATCGGATGAACGGAGTACAAATGAGGATCATGTGAGAAAGATAAATCCTTCGGGATATACCGTCAAGGATTCCTAATTAAAATAATATAATATTAAGAATTGATTAATAATGAGATAACATGATTTTGATGAATTAAGATTTCGATGTGATTTAAGTTATATTTGGGATTAGGATGTTTATTTATTAATCGATGGATTTCTATTATTATTCTTATTGCGAAAAGTAATATTACGATTCATATTTTATTTATTTACAAAAATCACTTTTTATACTAAAAATAAACGCATAATCAAATTTATAAAAAAAATTAGTTTAAATGCGTAAGTATAAGTCGGAATATAAACATTGGTTTAAATTAATAAATTTCATAAAATATATGTTTTAGAATGTTTAACAAAAAATCGATTTATAGCAAGTGGTAAATGTATAACATGTACATAGATATTATTTATTACACTTTTTTTTAAATAACAAATACATATACATATACATATATATATATATACATATACATACATATATATATATATATATGTATGTATATGTATATATATATATATATATATATATATATATATATAATTTAGAAAGTTTTTAACTGACAAGAAACGTCAATAATGAAGTATCGGGCTTAATAAAATAATGTTTATTTATTAAATATTGATTAAATATAAAATAATACATGATTTTAACAAAAATAAACCCAAAACTGGGTTTAGTGGGACTCGAACCTAGGTGGTGGACGGCTCACAGGGATTAACACACACAACACCAACCAGTTGAGACAAAAGATCTGTTGGTTAAAGAATAAGAAATACAGATTAAATAAATTTCTCCAGATTAACCCCCAAACTCCTTAGAAACCCTATAACTAAAATCACTCGATTCGTTCAATATTTGATTAATTGATGTTAGGGCTTTTATAGCATGGTCAAAAACGAACTGGTTGAGATGTTCAATTACCTGAAACGATGAACAGATGAGGGTTTATTGACCTCGACAGTTGACGGCATGAGAAGACCAAGAACACGCATGAAACAACTATATTAGCATATATGATTATAGGGGTTTGATTTGCGCTGGTAATAGGATCCGACATCACAGTTTAATTGCATTATGGTAGTGGTTTCATTGTTTAATCAAAAACGGGTTATTACGATTGCATAACAGGTTCATACGTATATCATGTGATATTGTTTCCTATTTCATTATTTCGGTTGGCCAAAAATAAAAGAAAGGATCATAGGCACATATCAATTCCAAAGTGAGGTATAATGCTAACACGATAATAGTGAATGTATAAATGAAATCTTGACGAACACAGCGATGTGATTACGAGGGAAAAAACCCTTGATTATGATAATCTTACTTCGGTAAAAAATTAACAACTTAATCTTTGGTCGAATTGCTTCGGTCAAAGATTAACAACGTAATCATTGGTCGGATTGGTACGTGATTATGATAATCTCCGGCACAAAAAACCCCCGGACGGTGAAAACTATCACTGTCAACTTTACTAATGACAAAAAGGTGGTTACAAGTGTTGTGGAGTTGTTGATCAATGAATGCTAAGTGATTACAGATAACTTAGCAGCTAGACTACGTGTGAATGTGTGTGTTCTAAAGTTGATCACAACTCGGTATATAAAGAAAAATACATATAACTAACTAACAACTATGTCCTATAAACTCGCTAGTCTTCCACTCTCTTCCATCGTGCTCTTTTACCACGTGCTAGTAGACGTTAATGACGAAATAAGTGGTAGACTAGGTCTAGGAGCCGTTGTGGTTATTTAAACATCAGTCTTCATACGAAATCATCCATTAATAGCTAAGTTGGATAAGGTCCTGGATCCATACTTCAGCTAGAGAATACTCCATGAGGATAATTGATGCAAGCACGTCTTCAAGAATATCATATCTTGTCTTTAGTACTCAGCAATTGGTCTTATTATTCCGTTACTTCTTTCTTTAGCTTAGTCTTCAATCTTGACCATATGCTATACGTCTTCAAGAATATCATATCTTGTTTTTAGTACTCAGCAATTGGTCTTATTATTCCGTTACTTCTTTCTTTAGCTTAGTCTTCAATCTTGACCATATGCTATAGATGTCTCGTAGTGAGATATACGGTAGACTTGTTCATAAAGTTGTTATACCTGGTTAACACATCAACACTAAAAATGCAATCATTGGTAAACTAATAATACCGAGGATCATTGATCCTGATACATATCTTAAGGATAATCTATCCACAAGATAGTTAAGGGTAAAGGATCCTCAGCATAAAATTGATGCCCTAACAATTGCCCCCAAAATGGCGAGTGATTGTGTAAAACAACTGTCATTTTGAATTTCAAACCCCTGCAAAAAAGAAGATGATTAGACGTGTGTCAGGCAGTTAATATCGATAAATCATAATTATACGTCGCCTATATATGAGATGATTATACCTCTTTTATAATCACAGATCCAGGCATCTTCCAGGTATCCTTCTTTCTCTTTCTTTATCTTCTTTCAGTATGTCCACTATTTCTATATCCTCTTCTTCTTCTTCTTTCAATCATATCGACCCCGATGATCTTTATCCGCAAGGCATCCTCCAAGCCCCCTCTTCCGAGATCTGTAAGTTCACAGATCCGGAAATCGATGAAATCCGATCACACTTTCCAGCCGATACAGTTTTCCGACCCTTCGATTCTACAGCCCGTAGCGACAGTATTTTGAAAAACTGGGTTTGCTTTCCGGCCCAACCGTTTCTCATAGGCTATAAGTACCCTTTTCCCGATTTAACCCAAAGGTTCTTCACCTTAACGGGCATTAGTTATATCCAGACCATGCCGATGTTGTGGAGAGTCCTTCATACCATTGAAAGAATAATCGTAGAGGAGGGTGTTGAGTTTGGCTTAGCAGAGTTATCGTTCCTATAGAATCTGGTTACCCACGGTTCCAAACGCTTCATCATCAAATCGAAACCTCACCAAGTGATCCCGATTTCCAAAGTTACCCTAAATGATACCCTTTGGAGGAACCAATTTTTCTTTGTAAAAAGGGATTCCATACCGGGTGGAACTGACCTTCCCAAAAAGTGGATACCAAAGGGTAGGATCTAGGATCCTTAGGTAACCAAGGTAAAATATTTATTCTTTTGCTAACATTTTTCATTGCTTGTGTAGTTGATTATTGATTTGCTATCTGATCTACCTGGAGTCGAAGATAGAGTTGAGAAGTTTTTATCACTAGATCCTGCAATCAGAACCTTTCAAGCCAAGTTCATTGAAGCTTTTCAAGAATCAAACTCAGAGTCTATCATGTCAAGTAAGAGTAATAACTTTTAGTATTAAAAAGTGTAAAAATTGAAAACTTTTCTGCTAATTACTGTTTACAGGCGCTCAGAAATCAGGAAAGTCTTCTTCCAAGTTCTCCCTTGAGGATATCGATTGCATGTTTACCAAGAAAGAGACCCCTAAACCAACTCCTACATCCGAGCCTCGTCCAATCACAACTCGAGCCAAGTCAGGAGCTAAGAGGAAGAAGAGTTCAGATCCAGAGAACCCCTTTGATGCCGAGAAGCATCTTCTGGAAATGCCTTCTACTGTAAGGATCCTTTCAGTCTTCACTATCCAAGTATCCTTCTTAACTTAGTCTATTTTCTTGTTATAGGCCATCAAATCTGCTCGAAGCCATTATGAGAAGACTGTTGGCGAGTATGAAGAGACCCTTGCTGCGATGAGATCCATGGCTGCCGCCAAGGACAAGGCCCTTTCCAAGATGACCAAGGAGAAGAAACAGGCAGAGGACCATGCCTCCACACTTGCAGTCCAAATTCAGGATGCGATCAATCGAGCCACTAAAGAGGCAAATGTCTGGGCAGCTAAGTCGGTCCTCCAAGCTAGAATCAAACTGGTGACCGAGGCCAATGATCCGTCATGTGACAAATCTTCATGGGAAATCAAGAAGTGGAAGCAAGCCCTGATCGACTTGGGTGGAGGCGAGGATGAAGCTGAAGGAGGGATGGTTGATGCGGGTGAAGCAGGGACGAGCGGTGTGAAGGACCAGGATGAAGCTGAAGGAGGCAACGAGGCAACGGTGGAGGTTGAAGCAACCGCATAAACGGGCGATGAAGGATACAGAAGAAAAGGCCCAAGCCCGTTTTATTTTGCTTTTATGATGTTTTTATGAACAATAACTTTGGTTTGTAATAGACAGTAGTAACTAGGGTAAATGATCTATGATCCTTAAGACAATTTGCGGGGGTGACAAAGGTGGATGGATCCTCTGTTTGTGGGGATGAAACCTTTGATACCCCTGTTTTTAACTTTCCTAAACTCATGAATAGTTAGTAGTACTCACTTAACCCGGGTGGATGGTCCATCTTTTGCATGGTGAAGTCCAGGTTAAGAATGTTAGATAAGTCCTGGTGACTTATGCTTTAATAATATAAAACTTTTAACTATCTGCTTGTTATTTATTTTAAAAGTTTGTTTGATATAACTTTGGCATTATTAATAGTTTTGAAAAATAATCTTGAGTAAAAGATCTTAGGAAAAAAGACCCTTATGAAAATTATTTAGGATAAAATATTCTTAAAGAACAAACTCTAGGATAAAGTATCCTTAAAAACTGGTAAAAGCTTTTATAATAGATTACCCTTAAAAGAACAATCCTTTAAATTGAAACATCCAAAATTATTGCAACTAAGACAATATAAATTCATTAACAGATCCATACCAGAAGGTCTAGGTAGATCTAAGTTACCATAAGTATTGAACCTTCAATGATCCTTGAAGTATTAATCTTAGGATTTTGAATCCATAGAACTTTGTCTTCGTGATGAACTTAGAAAATCTGTTGCATAGAATTTATAATGTTAACTGGGATCAAACCCATTAAGCTGGGGACAAGCCCAAATAATAAACTGGGGACAAGCCCGTTCAACTGGGAACAAGCCCGTGTAATCTGCGGACAAACCCGTGTAATCTAGGGACAAGCCTGTGACTGGGGACAAGCCCAAACGTGAGTTAAACTGGGGACAAGCCCAAATATGGATGTTAATTGGGGACTCGCCCAACCGGGGATTTAGCCCAAACGAAGATAACTTGAAAACGTTATAAATCGGTGGTATGGTATGTCTACCATAATTCGTAGGATCCTCCATATAGCCGAAAACAACGGAATTGTCAGCCACTAAGCGTGTACTGGTCCCGCTGCCCCGGACTATACGTTGGATAACGTGCGCTCTAGGCGAGAGTGTAGAAACTCTATTTATAAGAAAGGTGAAAACCTTTAAACTTTAGAGGATAGGACCATCAGGGATCATATCTAATCGTGGGCTAGGCCAAGAGAAATAGGATAATACCTCAAATGTAAAGGAGAGGTGGTCAACCCCTTGATCATCAAGCATATATATTATTATAGTCCTGCATTGTTACTCAAAACTTGGAAAAGATAAAATGTTAAGAATGTATTATCCGTAAATTAATAATAAGAAATTGAAAAGTATAAGTAATCAGATAGATATTACCAATTTCGGGGATCTTTGATCCTTTAAGGATAATATATACTCTCAGGATACTGGATCCTGATCAGAAAAAAATATTTCTTGAGGTGGATAGCATTCCGTGCTCTTGGTAATCTGCTGCCTTCTATTGTGAGCAAATGATATGCCCCCTTTCCTGCTTCCGACTCGATCTGATAAGGTCATTCCCATTTGGTGCTAATTTTCCATCAGCCGGATTGGTAGTATTTTGGAAGGCTTTCCTCAAAACTAAATCTCCTTCTTGAAATCTTCTGATTCTTATATTTTTGTTGTATGCCCCAGCTACCCTTTGTTGATAAGTTACCATTCTGATTTTGGCTAGGTCTCTGAGTTCTTCTAAAGTATCCAAGTCTTCAAGAAGGATTTCTTCATTAGCTTCAGGATCACAGATGCTCGTTCTTGCAATAGGAACTACCATCTCTGTTGGAATTACTGCTTCTGATCCAAATACCAATGAAAATGGTGTCTGGCCTGTTGCATTCTTGGGTGTTGTCCTGTCGTCCCAAAGAACATACGGGAGTTCCTCGGCCCATTTTTCCTTCTTGGATCCTAGCTTCTTCTTTAAATTGTTGATGATTATTTTGTTGCTAGACTCCGCTTGACCGTTAGCTTGAGGATGCACTGGAGTAGAGGTTATCATCCTGATGCCCCAGCTGTCACAAAAGTTAGTTGTTCTTTTCCCGATAAACTGGGAACCATTGTCACAAATAATTTCCGAGGGGATACCAAATCTAGTAATAATATTTCTTTTAATGAAAGATATCACCTCTTTTTCGCGTACTTGAACAAAAGCTTCTGCTTCTATCCATTTTGAAAAATAATCCGTCATTGAAAGAATGAATACTTTTCCTCCTGGTGCCTTAGGGAGTTTGCCTACAATATCCATACCCCATTTCATGAAGGGCCATGAAGAGGATATATGATACATAGAATCTGCTGGCTGGTGAAGGATATTCGCATGTCTTTGACAGGCATCACACTTCTTTGAATATTCCGTTGCATCTCTCTTCATTGTTGGCCATAAGTATCCTGTTCTTAGAATCCTAGAAAACAGGGTTCTACCTCCGGTGTGTTTACCACAATCACCTTCGTGAAAATCTTTGAGCACCTCTTGAATTTCAGGATCCTCGATGCACCTCAAGTATGGACATGCAAGAGATTTCCTGTACTACATATCATCTAATAAAATGTATTGTGATACCTTGAGTTTGAAGGATTTGGGATTCTAAGTGGTTGGAATTTCTCATTTTTGAATGTACTTCTTGATCGGGAGGATCCATGATTCTTGATTTTTTGAGGATAATGGATCCCGAAGTACAATCTTTTTGTCATTCGTTATCTTTCCAACTTCTTATTCTCCTATTGCTGGAGAGAGAACATGAATGATTGGAATCTTCGTATCTTCTGGAATTTTCAGAGATGAGGCTAAATTTGCCAAAGCATATGCCCCGGCATTTTCTTCTCTTGGTACCTGTACAATGCTAAATAACTTGAAGGATTTTGCTAATTCCTTCACAACATCTAGGTATTTGATTAGTTTTTCTCCTTTAACAGCATATGAGCCATTAAAGTGGTTAGCAATCAATAATGAATCTATATATACTTGAAGATACCTGATCCTCATGCACTTAGCTAATTGCAAACCTGCGATCAAAGCCTCATATTCTGCTTCATTGTTCGTTGCTTGAAACTCACAGGCTATAGACTGGGGTAATATGTCCCCTTGTGGCGATTTCAGTAGGATCCCCAATCCTTTTCCTCTTACATTAGAAGCGCCATCGGTGAAGAGTATCCAAGGATCCTTAGTCTTCTCTAGTTGTTGGACCTCCAAGTTGGCTTTTTTTGTAGCTCACTAGTGAAATCAGCCACAAAGTCTGCGAGTGCTTGTGACTTGATTGGTGTTCTTGGCTCGTACTGAATATCATATGCACTTATTTTCACGGCCCACTTGGCCATTCTACCTGATAACTCTGGCTTTCTAAGAACATTCTTAACAGGATAATTAGTTCTCAAAATAATAGTATGAGTTTCAAAGTAATGTCTCAATTTAGTAGAAGCCATAATAAGTGCAAGAATTAATTTTTCTAAATGAGAATACCTGACTTCTGCATCTAGAAGACTTTTATTTACATAATAAACGGGATGTTGTTCACCTTCATGATCCTTGACCAAGATAGCACTTACTGCATTTCCTGAGACAACTAAACATAGATATAAGGATTCTCCATCCACATGCTTCATTAGAGCTGGAGCTGAGGATAAGTAATCCTTCAAGGCTGTCAGCGCAGCTTCATGCTTTTCCGTCCATTCAAACTTCTTATTCTTTCTAAGGATGTCGTAGAAATCTTTGCACTTCTCGGAGGATCTTGAGAGGAACCTACTGAGAGCGGCTATTCTTCCTGTGAGTCTTTGGACATCCTTGGCATTTGCAGGAGACTTCAAATTAAGGATGGCTTCAATCTGCTCGGGGCTTGCTTCAATTCCTCTTTTAGTCACCATATATCCCAGAAATTTTCCGGCCTTAACGCCAAAGTGGCATTTTGATGGATTCAATTTCATGTTATATTGGTCAAGGATATTGAATGCTTCCTCGAGGTCTCTAAGCTAATCCTCAGCTTTCTTCGATTTTACCACCATATCGTCTATGTATACTTCCATAGTCTTGCCCAACTGCTCCTTGAACATCATGTTGACTAGTCTTTGGTATGTTTCCCCTGCATTTATGAGTCCGAACGGCATAGCAGTATAACAGTATATGTCGGTAGGAGTCATGAATGCTGTATCCTTTTGAATAGATGGTTCCATTTGAATTTGTTGAAATCCAGAAGAAGCATGCATAAAGGTAAGCATTTCATGTCCTACCGTTGCATCCACCATGGAATCTATATGTGGTAATGGGAAAGGATCCTTGGGGCATGCCTTGTTTAAATAGGTAAAATCAACACACACCCTCCACTTTTCATTCTTTTTGAAACAACGACCACATTAGTTAGCCATCGAGGATATTGAACCTCTCTGATTATAGCGGCCTTAAGAAGTTTTTCAACTTCTTCTTGTATGATCTTGTTCCTTTCATGAGCGAATTTTCTTCGCTTCTGATGGGCGGGTTTAACAGATAAATCAAGGCCTAATTTATGAGTAATTACCTCTCTTGAAATACCTGTCATGTTTGAGTGCTTGAAGGCAAAGGTAGATTTTCTTTGCCCTAAGAAGGATACTAAATCCTCCTCAATCTTACTGGCGATATTGGATCCTAGGAACACTTTTATCTCTGGATCCTCGTGGTCCAATGATACTTCTTTAAGGTCTTTCTCCCGAGCTTCCAGCACGTCCCTAGGATGTTGCTGTGGTTGCTATGCTATAGTTTGTTTGGCTGTTGGTCTCATTGATGAAGAATAATAGTTCTTGGCATCCGCTTGGTCACCAAATATCTTCACAACTCCCCAAGGAGTAGGTAGTTTGATGCTTGGTGATACGTTGAGGCTACTGCCTTCATTCCATGCAGCCAGGGCCTACCTAAAATAACATTGCAACAAGAAAGGTTATCAATAACACAAAATTTATGGAAGGAATTTAACCCTTCGATATAAATTGGGAGGTTGATGTCCCCCAATGTCTTCTTGGTTTCACCACTGAAACTGACTAGCACTGATGTTCTAGGAATGATCTCTGAATCCGGTATGTTCATCTTCTTGAGGACATCATGCTGGATAATGTTGACCGAGCTCCCACCGTCTACTAGGATCCTGCGTACATAATGGTTAGCGATAAATAAAGTAATAATCAAACCGTCATGATGAGGATCTTGGATGTTTAGTTTGTCTTCCTTATCGAAGAAGATCTTTTTTGTCTGTTGTTAAGGTGGTGGATACTATTGGTCGGTCTCCGTTATCCATCTTGACCTCTTTGGCAAGTCTTCTTGCTGCAGAGAAATAAGTTCCATATATGTTTGAACCTCTAGTGTTGAAGTTCACCATTCGCACATCCAGCTCATCCTTGTGAGGATCATGTATCCTCGAATCGAAGAAGATTCTCTGATCAGTCACTCGAGTAGTGGAGATGAGCGGTCTTCTTTCATCGTCCAACTCGAATTCTTCTGCGGGACAAGAAGTTTGAATCATGTCGTATTCTCTGGAGACGAGTTGATCACGTGAGCGTCTAGTGGTGGTGGTGTTGATTTTTGTGAAAGATCTTCAGGATCCTGGATCTTGGATTTCTTCATTCCCAAGAGTTCTTTAAAGTGACCCTTGCTCAGGAGGTAAACAATTTCCCTTCTCAAGCCAATGCACTCATCTGTCATGTGGCCAAAATCTTCGTGAAAGGCACACGACTTAGACTTGTCTTTGAAGGCAATCATCTTCTCATTTTTTCGGGGCCACCTTGCTTTCTCCCCTAGATCCTTCATGGCACAAATCAAGACATGGGTATCTATGGAGAAGCAATACTCAGAGATGCAGGGATAGTCTTCATCATCATCTCCTTCTTCGACTGCTCATACGTTTTAATTGTTGAACTTGTTGTGCGGCTTTGAGTTGTTGTTCCTGTATGAGGATCCTTTATTCTTGTCAGGGGATTCTTACTTTGTTTGAGCCCCCAATATTTCTTGGATTCTTTTGTCATCTTCCAGCCGTATAAACCTTAACGCTCTGTTCCTTACTTCATCTAGAGACCTGCAAGGAGTCATCACAAGGTCATCATAAAAGGGGGAGCCCCACTGAAGTCTCATCTTGAAGGCCTCAACACAGTAGCCATGTCAAGATTAGGAATTTCCAAAGCTCCCCTGCCGAACCTCGTAACAAAATCCCTAAGGGATTCATCACTTGGTTGGATAACTCGGTATAAATCACTAGTTAACTTCTCAAATTTCCTGCTATAGGAAAATTGACTGTTGAACAAGTTAACTAAATGTGAAAAAGAAGTAATTGAAAAGGGAGGAAGACTTAGCTGTGACACCCGGTAATTTCCCAATTCTATAAACTAAGTAATCAACCTAATAATTAGGTGATTGTGAATATTATGCGCGCTATATTAGAATCAGCGCGGGCAATTGTTATGTTCGCCCTGCGCGAGCGCGCTATGTTAGAATCAGCGCGGGCAATTGTTATGTTCGCCCTGCGCGAGCGCGCTATGTTAGAGTCAACATGGGCACGTTATGTGCGCCCTGCGCGAGCGCTCGATGTAAGTACCAGCGTGGGCATATGTTATATGCGCCATGCGCGAATGTTTTGGCTTTATGATTTCATGTAACTTAACTTAATGTTGTCTATTGGGTTGACCGTCTCGCATGATGCTAAGGCGGGTGCATCCCAAATCGTTTATGCGCGTGCGGAAGGGGAACTAACCTCCCCGCATGGCGGGAACATTGAGAGCTAGTTTGTCTGAAGCTCCAAGATGGAATTGACTTCAACATGACTGATCACTATGTTGAAATACCAAGACCACCTGGAGAATCTACAAATGAAACTCAATGTCCCTAACTGCGAGAAGGTTACGTACCTACCCGCAGCAAAGAAATGTCCTTCACGCAGAAAGCTATGCGCACAAAGTGATACGCGCAGAACACTTAGTCTATTCTCCAGATGTAAGGAGATTACTCCCGCCCAAAAGGAAACAGTAGCGTGTTTCAGAGATTTTCCACTTTTTACTGTACACTGACAAAAGTACCTGAAAAAGCACACTGTAACATGAAAAGTCAACTGTCAGCCACCCTACTCCCACCAACCACAGACCTGCATGTCCTGACCAAATCAAATCAAAATCTTTTATCCACTACTCCACTTTTAAATAAATAATAATAATTTCCATACTTTATCATCATTACACCTAGATATGAAAAGATTACAATCCCCTAAAGCAAGGGATTGTGTCCCCTTGAGTTTGCCTATAAATATGTAACCTAAATTATCACCCAAACACACTTCAAACTTCTCTCTTAAGAACTGCAAACTTGCACTAATCATCTCCCAAGCATCCATTGTTTTCATTTCCGATCCTGTTACTAGGTAAGCCGAGAATATAACCTTGAGATCTACTTTCCATACCCTTATATTCTCCTATTCCTTGATCTTAATATATATACTTCTTGTTATTTAATCGTATTCTAGACCTTCAATTCCGAGGCCAACACCAAGAAAAACCCGAATCTCGATTAATCCCTTAACAAGAACCACAGGTGAGTCTCACAGCCCCTATTTTCACTATTTTCACTGTTTTTAAACTGTTTTCGGGGCAAGGGACACGTGCTTAAATTACGATTTATCATGGTATACTTACAAGTTATGTAAACGATTGTGTTTAAATTATGTTTCATGATGAGCAATGCAAACGGTTATCTATGGTTTACGATGTATGTGCGCCAGAACTCGAGTAAGTGATCACTTTACCATTGGAACTCTAAGGGTAGGGACTGCTGGTTTGATCCACCCACTCGTAGGGGTCGCACCTCTTTGCATGGACGAGTGCCTAGAATGGGGCAGTACTATGGGATTGAGCCCGCTCGTAGGGGTCGCGCCTCTTCGCATGGACGAGCGCCTTGTTTTCCAGCACAACGTCCGCGCGTAACCCGCGGGACGGTATTACAGTATTATTAGCTCGTAGTGGCAGCGCCACTTGCATGGACGAGCACGGCTTTTCAGAAATGTCCACGCGCAACCCGCGGGACGGTATTACACTATTTTAGCTCGTAGTGGCAGCGCCACTTGCATGGATGAGCACGGCTTTTCAGAAATGTCCACGCGCAACCCGCGGGACGGTATTACACTATTTTAGCTCGTAGTGGCAGCGCCACTTTGCATAGACGAGTACGTTTTCCAGAAACGTTCGCGCGTAACCCGCGGAACGGATCTATCCGAAATATGTTGTCAGATCTATGTTTTCATACGGATTATCAAGCATGTGTTTAGACAAGAAATCAGAAATGTGTTTCAATATGATCTTTATCAAAACTATGATGCAATGCGATTTATCAAGTTACTAAAACTTGTGAACTCACTCAGTTTATACTGATTCAAATGTTTTACGTGTCTTTCAGGAGATAACTAGGTAGCGCATGGAGTCACACTTAGAGCACCTCACGCTGAACATCTAAAACTAGCTTTTTGGAAGATTTTAGTTCTATCCCTTCGATGCGCGTGGTTGTTCTCGCCGCGCAAGGGGGATATGGCGTGGAAATCTTCAACAGTTTTTATACTTGAATGATTTTATGTAATTTTTAAACAATGTAATGTATTTGTATTAAACATTTCATGCGCAATGAAAATCTTATCTTGAATGTTTGCAATGGCCCGTGCTTAAGTATTAATCCCGCTCTCGCGCGCGCCCGGCTGTTTCCGCCGTTCAGGGCCGGGTGTGACAGATTGGTATCAGAGCACTGGTTATAGCGAACTAGGAAAAGAAGTTTTAACCTAGACTATAACCCTTGGGGAATCGCATGAAATATTTTTCAAAGAAAATATTTTCGAAAGAAACTATACACACACTTAGGAACACGGGTCACACAGTGTCTAGTAAATAATGATAAGAACATTATGTGCTCAGAGTACATGCGCTAAATTTGATATATTTTCACTCTTTTAAAGCGAGAATGCCTCCAACTAAAGCCAAGGGAATTACCATGACACCCGAGGAACTCGTGGAAATAATCGCGCAAGCGATCGCAACACATGAGGCCAGCAAGGCCGAATCTAGTCAGGGTCGTCAGGAGAACGAGACCCCAGAACCCGAATCAGGAGCTTTGGAAAAGGGTGCTCCTATAAGACATTTATGGCCTACAAGCCTTGGCCATTCAAGGGTACCGAAGGGGCCATTGGGCTCTACAACTGGATTGACAAGATGGAGACAGTTCTCTCCATTAGCGGATGTAGTGAGAACCAGAAGGTCCTTTACGCGACCTGCATGTTCCAAGAAGCAGCTTCGTCTTGGTGGAAGCTTCAAGTGAAGACCTTGGGGCGAGAAGTTGCTCTTCACAAGACCTGGGAGGAGCTGAAGGAAATGATGACAAGAAAGTTCTGCTCTCGCGCAGAAATTCAGAGCCTACAACAGGAATTCTGGAACCACACCATGGTAGGAACGGGTATCGACGCCTACAACAACCGATTCAACGAGCTTTGCCAGTTGGTGCCAGACATGGCAAACACGGAGGAAAAGAAGATCGAGAGATATATCTTTGGGTTACCTCCTGTTGTTAGGGTTCCGCTCAACGCCGCAGCGCCTCCAACCTTTGATGAGGCGGGTAGCGCGGGCCATCACCCTTACAAGGGATACGGTCCGTGCGGGTATGTTGACTACGCGCGGAATCGAGCAGCGAACCTCTGATCCCAAGAGGAAGTGGAACTCTCACCACCGAGGGTCCGACTCCAAGCAGCCACCGTTCAAGAAGCAGGAGAGCGCAAGGGTTTACGCGGTCCAAGCCGTGGAACCATCAAGGAAAGGATACAGCGGGCCTCGCCCATGGTGCAGCAAATGCAAGTATCACCACGAGGGTGAATGCGCAAGAATCGAATGCGCCAAATGTGGCAGACCAGGGCACAAGGCGATGAATTGCCGTATCAGAGAAGCTGGAGCGAGCGACAACTGCTACGCATGCGGGAAGTCAGGGCATTTTAGTCGGGATTGCCCGCAAAAGGGAAACCAAGCTCGCGGGAGAGCTTTTGTGATCGGCGCGGGCGAAGCTAAAGAAGAGCCGAATGTGGTAACCGGTACGTTTTTGCTTAACGGCCATTTTGCATCTGTTTTATTTGATACTGGCGCTGACCTAAGTTTTATATCCACTGAGTTTAAAAACTCCCTAGGCTTAGCAACCAGTAGGCTAGACACGCCTTATACTATAGAACTAGCCAATGGTAGGCAGTTATGCGCGAACGAAAGAACTGAACAATGTGTAATAGTCATGGGAGGTCACGGGTTCAATATTAACTTGTTGCCAATAGACTTGAGAAGTTTTGACATTGTGGTAGGTATGGATTGGTTAGTCGAGAACCACGCAGAGGTTATTTGCCATGAGAAGCAGGTTCGGATCCCACTGTTGAACGGAGAAACCTTGGTAATTCAAGGGGAAAGAAGGGGAGTTGCGACGAAACTGATTTCGTGCCTAAAGGCGCGCAAGTGCCTAAGGAAAGGGTGCTACGCCTTCCTGGCGCATGTAGTGGAAAAGAAAGGAGATGAGCGAGGAATTGAAGACTTACCAGTAGTGCGCGAATTTCCAGAAGTTTTTCCTGAAGATTTGCCCGGATTACCGCCGCCGCGACAAGTCGAATTTCGTATTGATTTAGTCCCAGGAGCTGCGCCAGTAGCTCGAGCGCCTTATCGATTAGCTCCATCTGAGATGCAAGAGCTATCCAATCAGTTACAGGAACTATTGGATAAGGGTTTCATACGCCCAAGCTTTTCACCTTGGGGAGCTCCAGTACTGTTTGTTAAGAAGAAGGATGGTTCCTTCCGGATGTGTATTGACTACAGGGAGCTGAACAAGCTGACAATCAAGAATCGGTACCCCTTACCGAGGATTGACGACTTATTTGACCAGTTGCAGGGATCCAGTTATTATTCGAAGATAGATCTACGGTCAGGATACCACCAACTTAGGGTCCATGAGGAAGATGTGCCGAAAACAGCCTTCCGAACTAGATACGGCCATTATGAGTTCTTAGTGATGCCTTTCGGGCTAACTAATGCGCCGGCTGTGTTCATGGATCTGATGAACCGCGTGTGCAAACCATACCTGGATAAATTTGTAATTGTATTTATAGATGATATTCTGATTTACTCTCGGACCAAGGCCGAGCATGAGCAACACCTGAGATTGATTTTGGAATTGTTGAGGAAAGAAAAGTTGTATGCGAAGTTTTCCAAGTGTGAGTTTTGGCTTAGAGAAGTTCACTTTCTCGGTCACGTTGTAAACGAGAGAGGAATACACGTTGATCCTTCCAAGGTCAAGGCCATCGAAAACTGGGAAGCGCCAAAAACCCCAACTGAGGTGAGGCAATTCCTAGGACTAGCTGGCTACTATCGACGCTTCATTGAGAACTTCTCCAAGATAGCTCTACCACTGACCGCGCTAACTCAGAAAGACAAGAAGTTTGTTTGGGGCAAAAATCAGGAAGCAGCATTTCAAAGGTTGAAACAGAAGTTATGTAGTGCGCCAATTTTGTCTCTGCCCGAGGGGACGGATGACATCGTCGTTTACTGCGACGCTTCACATCAGGGACTCAGATGTGTCCTTATGCAGCGAGACAAAGTCATAGCGTATGCCTCGCGCCAACTCAAGACCAATGAAAAGAACTACACAACGCATGATCTGGAACTTGGAGCGGTTGTCTTCGCGCTAAAGATTTGGCGCCATTACCTCTATGGTACAAAGTGTATAATCTTTACGGATCACAAGAGCCTTCAACATATATTTGATCAAAAGGATTTAAACATGAGGCAATGAAGATGGGTGGAGTTGTTGAATGATTATGATTGTGAAATTAAGTATCACCCTGGAAAGGCGAATGTGGTAGCAGACGCGCTAAGTAGGAAGGAGCGAATAAAAACGCTACGAGTCAAGGCTCTAAGATTGACCATTCACGCAGATCTCTCTACCCGCGTCCGAGACGCTCAGCAAGAAGCCTTGAAACCAGAGTTTGTTAAAAACGAATCCCTTGGGGGTATGATTAAGGATTTGGAGCTCAAAGAAAACGACACTCGATATTTTGCTAACCGCATATGGGTCCCTCTCAAGGGAGGATTGCGCGAGCAAGTATTAAACGAAGCTCACAAGACGCGGTATTCCGTACATCCTGGCGCAGACAAGATGTACCAAGATGTTAAAGCACTGTATTGGTGGCCCAATCTTAAAGGCGCCATCGCGACGTATGTCAGTAAGTGCCTGACATGTTCGAAGGTAAAGGCTGAATACCAGAAACCATCAGGGTTGCTTCAACAGCCAGAAATTCCCATGTGGAAGTGGGAACAAATCTCTATGGACTTCATCACCAAACTGCCAAGGACACCTGGGGGTTACGACACGATCTGGGTTATTGTAGATCGGCTAACTAAATCAGCACACTTCCTGCCAATCAAGGAAACCGATAAGATGGAAAAGTTAGCCCGATTGTATATTCGAGAAGTAGTTTCAAAACATGGAGTCCCGGTGTCCATCATTTCTGATAGAGATAGTCGGTTCACCTCAAGATTTTGGAGATCGTTACAAGGGGCTTTAGGTACTCGTCTTGACATGAGTACGACATATCATCCCCAAACAGATGGACAAAGCGAGCGAACAATCCAGACATTGGAAGATATGCTGCGCGCGTGCGCAATCGATTTCGGAGGTAGCTGGGATACTCATCTCCCATTGGTCGAATTTTCTTACAACAACAGTTATCACACAAGCCTCAAGGCTGCGCCGTTTGAAGCTTTGTATGGGCGCAAGTGTAGATCCCCACTGTGCTGGGCTGAAGTGGGTGACAAGCAAATGACTGGTCCAGAATTGATCCAAGAAACAACAGACAAGATTTTTCAGATACGGGATCGCCTTAAGACAGCGCGCGACAGACAGAAGAGCTACGCAGATGTGCGAAGGAAACCGTTGGAGTTTCAAGTAGGGGATAGAGTACTTTTGAAAGTCTCTCCATGGAAAGGAGTCCCCCGTTTCGGCAAGCGAGGAAAGTTGAATCCGCGCTACATTGGACCATTTGAGATCCTGGAAAGGATCGGTCCGGTTACTTATAAACTCCGTTTACCCGCCAAACTCAGTGGAGTTCATGATACGTTCCATGTATCCAACCTCAAAAAGTGCTTATCTGACGAAACGTTGATTTTGCCGTTGGAAGAGATTCACATCAACAAACAACTGCACTTCGTAGAAGAACCTATAGCAGTAACCGATTGGAAAGAACAAAAGTTACGCAGAAGCAGAATCAAGTTAGTAAAGGTTCAATGGAACTCAAGGCGTGGGCCTGAATTCACTTGGGAAAGAGAAGATCAAATACGCAAGAAATACCCACACCTCTTTCAGAGCATGACTTCTGCCAACAACGTCTCTTAAATTTCGGGACGAAATTCTCTTAACAAGGGGAAAATGTGACACCCGGTAATTTCCCAATTCTATAAACTAAGTAATCAACCTAATAATTAGGTGATTGTGAATATTATGCGCGCAATATTAGAATCAGCGCGGGCAATTGTTATGTTCGCCCTGCGCGAGCGCGCTATGTTAGAATCAGCGCGGGCAATTGTTATGTTCGCCCTGCGCGAGCGCGCTATGTTAGAGTCAGCATGGGCACGTTATGTGCGCCCTGCGCGAGCGCTCGATGTAAGTACCAGCGTGGGCATATGTTATATGCGCCATGCGCAAATGTTTTGGCTTTATGATTTCATGTAACTTAACTTAATGTTGTCTATTGGGTTGACCGTCTCGCATGATGCTAAGGCGGGTGCATCCCAAATCGTTTATGCGCGTGCGGAAGGGGAACTAACCTCCCCGCATGGCGGGAACATTGAGAGCTAGTTTGTCTGAAGCTCCAAGATGGAATTGACTTCAACATGACTGATCACTATGTTGAAATACCAAGACCACCTGGAGAATCTACAAATGAAACTCAATGTCCCTAACTGCGAGAAGGTTACGTACCTACCCGCAGCAAAGAAATGTCCTTCACGCAGAAAGCTATGCGCACAAAGTGATACGCGCAGAACACTTAGTCTATTCTCCAGATGTAAGGAGATTACTCCCGCCCAAAAGGAAACAGTAGCGTGTTTCAGAGATTTTCCACTTTTTACTGTACACTGACAAAAGTACCTGAAAAAGCACACTGTAACATGAAAAGTCAACTGTCAGCCACCCTACTCCCACCAACCACAGACCTGCATGTCCTGACCAAATCAAATCAAAATCTTTTATCCACTACTCCACTTTTAAATAAATAATAATAATTTCCATAATTTATCATCATTACACCTAGATATGAAAAGATTACAATCCCCTAAAGCAAGGGATTGTGTCCCCTTGAGTTTGCCTATAAATATGTAACCTAAATTATCACCCAAACACACTTCAAACTTCTCTCTTAAGAACTGCAAACTTGCACTAATCATCTCCCAAGCATCCATTGTTTTCATTTCCGATCCTGTTACTAGGTTAGCCGAGAATATAACCTTGAGATCTACTTTCCATACCCTTATATTCTCCTATTCCTTGATCTTAATATATATACTTCTTGTTATTTAATCGTATTCTAGACCTTCAATTCCGAGGCCAACACCAAGAAAAACCCGAATCTCGATTAATCCCTTAACAAGAACCACAGGTGAGTCTCACAGCCCCTATTTTCACTATTTTCACTGTTTTTAAACTGTTTTCGGGGCAAGGGACACGTGCTTAAATTACGATTTATCATGGTATACTTACAAGTTATGTAAACGATTGTGTTTAAATTATGTTTCATGATGAGCAATGCAAACGGTTATCTATGGTTTACGATATATGTGCGCCAGAACTCGAGTAAGTGATCACTTTACCATTGGAACTCTAAGGGTAGGGACTGCTGGTTTGATCCACCCACTTGTAGGGGTCGCACCTCTTTGCATGGACGAGTGCCTAGAATGGGGCAGTACTATGGGATTAAGCCCGCTCGTAGGGGTCGCGCCTCTTCGCATGGACGAGCGCCTTGTTTTCCGGCACAACGTCCGCGCGTAACCCGCGGGACGGTATTACAGTATTATTAGCTCGTAGTGGCAGCGCCACTTGCATGGACGAGCACGGCTTTTCAGAAATGTCCACGCGCAACCCGCGGGACGGTATTACACTATTTTAGCTCGTAGTGGCAGCGCCACTTGCATGGACGAGCACGGCTTTTCAGAAATGTCCACGCGCAACCCGCGGGACGGTATTACACTATTTTAGCTCGTAGTGGCAGCGCCACTTTGCATAGACGAGTACGTTTTCCAGAAACGTTCGCGCGTAACCCGCTGAACTGATCTATCAGAAATATGTTGTCAGATCTATGTTTTCATACGGATTATCAAGCATGTGTTTAGACAAGAAATCAGAAATGTGTTTCAATATGATCTTTATCAAAACTATGATGCAATGCGATTTATCAAGTTACTAAAACTTGTGAACTCACTCAGTTTATACTGATTCAAATGTTTTACGTGTCTTTCAGGAGATAACTAGGTAGCGCATGGAGTCACACTTAGAGCACCTCACGCTGAACAACTAAAACTAGCTTTTTGGAAGATTTTAGTTCTATCCCTTCGATGCGCGTGGTTGTTCTCGCCGCGCAAGGGGGATATGGCGTGGAAATCTTCAACAGTTTTTATACTTGAATGATTTTATGTAATTTTTAAACAATGTAATGTATTTGTATTAAACATTTCATGCGCAATGAAAATCTTATCTTGAATGTTTGCAATGGCCCGTGCTTAAGTATCAATCCCGCTCTCGCGCGCGCCCGGCTGTTTCCGCCGTTCAGGGCCGGGTGTGACATTAGCAGCCATTTTAATGCTGATCCTGTCAGTGTGGATCCAAAGCCCTTGGACAAGCAAGCTTCCTTAAGTCTCTCAGGAATGGGGTTGATCTCCATCCTTTCTCTGTATTGTGACACATGTTCTTTAGGATCAGTGGTCCCATCGTAAGTTTTCATGTTGGGGGTTTGGAATCGCTTCGGGATTTCAGCATCATAGATAGGCGGAGCAAATCTGGATAACTTGTGGCTTCCCTCAGGTATCTCGGGGATTGGTCGTATTAACCCGGGAACACTGGATATCATATCCTTGAGCTTCTGTAACTCCTTGGCCATAGCTTGGTTAATACCTGCATGATGCATGGAGCCACGGTTAGCATCTAAGGATAAAGGATCATACAAATTACCTCTTTGTTGGGCGAATGCTGGCATTTCGGATGAGTATCTAGGATGAAAAGAGTCAGAAATAGGAGTTGGACCACCCGACGCAATAGTCTGTATGGAAATGAAATCTCCTTCATGGATTTCAGAGGATCGTTGATATTGAAATCTTGAGGATCCTTGATTCTGAAATAAGGATCCTTGAGGTTGGGAGTTATAGGATCCTTGGAGATATAGCCCAGAGGATCCTGGTTGAAGGATGGGTGATCGTTGTTGGAAATGTGAGGATCCTTGAGTTTGTTGACCCATGGACCCCTGTTGAATGATAGACGATCCTGGCTGAAAAGTGAGAATCCTTGAGCCTGTTGACCCATGGACCCATGTTGAAGGATAGATGATCCTGGCTGAAACAGTGAGGATCCTTGAGCCTGTTGACCCAGGGACCCCTGTTGAAGGATAGATGATCCTTGCGAGAACTGAGCCATGGATCCTGGGCTGGTGAAATCCAGCATCCTGGGCATCAGGGGAGTGTGATCCTCCGCTGGCCTCTTAGTTTTCTTGAGATCTTCTATCTCACGAAGGATCCTCTGGTTGGTCTTATTTTGCTGTTCCATATATGCTTTAACCTGCGAAAACATAGATGAAACATCATTGTTAGTAATTAGCCACCGGCGCAGCAGCAGCGGTTTTAGAGCTCTGGAAGACTGGTAGTTGCATCTTGCTCCAGCAGCAGCAGTCCGTTGTGCTCCCGTGATTGGCGGAGCCATCGGTGGCAAAGTCCTTGATGATAGAGGAATCTAAGATGGCATAGTTGATGAAGCAGAGGTTGATTGAGAGGCCATTGATAGTGATATGGGTATGAGAAAATCGAAAAATGATAGGAGTAATATAGATTATAGCACCAATTGCCCCACGGTGGGCGCCAAATTGTTTTGGATAAAATTCTGCTAAGGATAATGTATCCAAATTCGTAAAAGTGAGGTATAGTGCTAACACGATAACAGTGAATGTATAAATGAAATCTTGACGAACACAGCGATGTGATTACGAGGGAAAAAACCCTTGATTATGATAATCTTACTTTTGTCAAAAATTAACAACGTAATCTTTGGTCGAATTGCTTCGGTCAAAGATTAACAACGTAATCTTTGGTCGGATTGGTACGTGATTATGATAATCTCCGGCACAAAAAACCTCCGGACGGTGAAAACTATCACCGTCAACTTTATTACTGACAAAAAGGTGGTTACAAGTGTTGTGGAGTTGTTGATCAGCGAATGCTATATGATTATAGATAACTTAGCAGCTAGAATACGTGTGAATGTGTGTGTTCTAAAGTTTATCAAAACTCGGTATATAAAGAAAAATACATATAACTAACTAACAACTATGTCCTATAAACTTGCTAGTCTTCCACTCTCTTCCATCGTGCTCTTTGACCACGTGCTAGTAGACATTTAATGACGAAATAAGTGGTAGACTAGGTGTAGGAGCTGTTGTGGTTATTTAAACATCAGTCTTCATACGGAATCATCCATTGATAGCTATGTTGGATAAGGATCCTGGATCCATACTTCAGCTAGAGAGTACTCCATGAGGATAATTGATGCAAGCACATCTTCTAGAATAACATATCTTGTCTTTAGTACTTAGCAATTGGTCTTATTATTCCGTTACTTCTTTCTTTAGCTTAGCCTTCAATCTTGACCATATCCTATAGATGTCTCGTTGTGAGATATACGGTAGACTTGTTCATAAAGTTGTTATACCTAGTTAACACATCAACACTAAAAATGCAATCATTAGTAAACAAATAATACCGAGGATCATCGATCCTAATATATATCTTAAGGATAATCTATTCACAAGATAGTTAAGGATAAAGGATCCTCAGCATAAAATTCATGCCCTAACAGAACTTACCCCAATTGAATACTACAGACTTTCGGGTCATACCGGTCAACGGTGCGACTACCTTGGAGAAGCCTTCGATGAATCTCCTTTAATAGCCCGCCAACCCTAAGAAGCTTCACATATCAATTGTGTTCTGCGGGGTCTTCCAATTCGTTATCGCTTCAATATTTATTGGGTCCATAGTAATCCCATCAGGATTGATTACCTGACCTAGAAACTGCACATCGCGCAACCAGAATGCGCACTTCAAAAATTTAGCACACAATTTCTCTTTCTTCAAGATCTCGAATACTTCTTTTAGACGTTCAGCATGGTCATTCTCGCTCTTTGAATAAATCAGTATATAATCAATGAAAATGATGACTGACTTTACCAACATCGGTCGACATACCCTATTCATCATGTCTTTAAATGCTTCTGGGGCATTCGTTAGACCGAATGACATAACGAGAAATTCGTAGTGTCCATACCGCGTTCGAAACGTTGTCTTAGGGATGTCTGCCTCTTTTAACTTTAGCTGGTATTAGCCTGATTGATGTACATAAAATTATACATCTTTTAGCATCAAATAATCTCTAAAAACTGCAACTTCTATCAAATAATATAGCACATAAGGCTACTTATCATATTAAAATACAATTTCAGGTAAAACCAAGCCCCAAACAAAGAAATAAGCGAAAAGACAAAGAAAAAAGGAAGAAAAAACAAGAAAAGCAAGAAACACACCCCCATGCCTCAAGAAACACGCCCCCATGCTTTTGACACAAGAAAAGACAAAAATCTACAAGAAGAGAAAAATACTGGGAACAAAAGCACGGGACTGTGCCTCTTGACCACGGGGCCGTGGTCCTCTTCAACAAAAAGACAAAACAATTTTAGCACATGTCAATAAAAGCACGGGGGCTTGCCTACCTAAGCACGGGGCCATTACATTTTACAAAAGCTAAATATCCAGCCCATTACATTTTACAAGCTACACACAGCACACATCAAGTTTTTGGCGCCGTTGCCGGGGACACGGTACATTTCTAAGAACGATCAAAGTTTTAATTTAGTCATTGTCTATAATTGTACAAAATTTTTAACTTTTATTTTATTTTTACTAACTATTAAAACTATATAATTTTACGGCTGGCCTAATTTCAACCCTTATTTACCTAGCCTTTTCTTTAGCTTAATTAACTTAGACTTTAGTTTAGTTCTAAAAATAGCTTAGCCTAACTCGTAGTTTAACTTCAACTAAACTTTAGTTTAACTTTAGCTAACTTTTACTTTAGTTTTAACTTTGATTTAGTCCCATGTATGTCCTCTACTTTTAAGCCTGAGCTTGTTTCTCCAATTTCTGAACCGGAACGACTCTTTCATCGACGAGCACGTAAGCAGCCAAAGCAATCAAAGACGAGTCAGTAGACGCCACCACATCAGGAGAAAATCAAACAGAAGAAATGATGGCGGCCCAGAACAATGAGCCGAACATGATCCAGTATGCCAAGCCAACTCTCTAAGGCTACGACAATGGAGTGGCTCCACCCGAAATCAACGAAAATTTCTAAATCAAATCAAGCACCATTCATATGGTGAAAAATTCAATTCAATTTCATTGTCTCCTCGACGAAGACCCTCTTTCTCATATATCTCGATTCTTACGAATCTATGAAACCTTTAAAATACAAAACTGTTTAGACGATCAAATTAAACTCAAACTCTTTCCTTTCTCTCTGAGGAATTAAGCCCTAGAATGGATAGAATCTCTTTCCTCTGGTTCCATCACTACTTGGGACCAGATGGTTGAATAGTTTCTCCTCAAATACTTTCCTCTTGGTAAAACTGCCAAATACCGAGCCAGCATTACTGGATTCCGGAACGATGATGATGAATTGTTACAAGCAGCATGGGAAAATACAAAAGTCTTTTAAGAAAATGCCCACATCATGGACTGAGCGTACGGTTGCAAGTACAAACTTTCTTTGACGCAAAATCCAGTCAAAACAAACAGGCCATCGACCAAATCGCTGGTGGAGACCTGGGATCCAAATCACCAAATGAAACATTTGAAGTCCTGGAAAAGGCAGCAAAGAAGAGTTTCGCTTACAACCCACCAAGATCTACACCAACCCATAAAGGAATACACCACGTCGATTCTAACACTCTTGTCACAGCACAGCTTGAAGCCCTTTCTAAAAAATTCGAACAACTTCAAGCCGAGCTATCAAAAACAAGACTCACCTGTGACACTTGTGGAGGAATTCATAAGACAAGTGACTGTAAACAAGTCATCATGGCTATGGAAGAGGTCGATTTCATCGGTTGACAGAACAACGCTTTCAGCAATAACTACAATCCAGGATGGAGAAACCACCCAAATTTCAGTTGGAAAAACGGGGGGTAACACTCAACCCTTACCCGGATTCGAAAAAAGACCAATAAATCAATCCTTCCAGCCAAAACCCCAATTTCAAGATCAAAGTTCCAGTAGCCATCAAAACCCGAGCTACTCAAAAGTCGAAGAGATGTTAATCCAAATCATGACCAAAACAAATGAAGCAGAGAAGAAGGCCGACTCAAGAGCTGTTGATATCAGCGAAGTATTGTTAAAACATGTAGGCGACCTAAAAATTCAACAAGCATCATTACAGAATCTAGAAACTCAGATCGGACAAATTGTCCGACAATTATCCGAAAGACCACCCGGCACTCTTCCAAGCAACACAATCACCAACCCGAATGCGACAGCTAACGCTGTTACACTCAGAAGCGGCACAACCACTATTGCCTCACCAACTTCAGAACCAGTTACAGAAAAAGAATCCCCTGATAAAACGCAGGAAAGACTGATCCCAAAAGGCACCATACAACCCAAGGAGCCAGTCCGAACTTATATTCCACCTATTCCATAACCTGGATGGCTGAAGCAGGAACAATTGGAAGCTTAGTACGGGAAGTTTTTAGAACTCTTCCAACAACTCCACATCAACATCCCCTTTTATCGAAGCCATCGCTCAAGTGCCAAAATATGCCAAGTTTCTCAAAGAATTGCTGACAAACAAGAGGAAGCTGTAGGAGCTCTCGCATGTCACCCTAAGTGAAGAATGTTCAGCTGTCCTCCAGAACAAGCTACCAAAAAAAATAACCGATCTAGGGAGCTTTACTATCCCTTGTCTCAAAGGAACTTTGTCTGTTAGCAATGTCCTGGCTGACCTAGGAGCTAGTGTTAATTTAATGCCTTATGCGGTTTTTGCAAAACTAGGTATAGGAGAACCAAAGCCCACCCGCATGAGAATTCAGTTTGCTGACCGATCTGTTAAATATCCTCGGGGCATTGTTGAAAATATGCTTGTCAAAATTGACAAGTTTGTTTTCCTAGTAGATTTTGTAATTCTAGACATGGAGGAAGACAAAAATGTACCTCTGATTTTAGGAAGACCCTTTTTAGCCACTGCAAAGGCTATTATTGATGTTAGCAACGGCAAACTCACTCTCAGGGTAAATGAAAAGGCAATCACTTTTGACATAGGAAAATCTATGCAATATCCGCAACATCACAATGACACGTTATATTGTGTCGACATCATAGATTCCATTGTGAGTTGCTATATGCGAGATTCCTCCATCACTAACCCACTAGAAGCACAAGTCCTAACCGAAACCATTACCATGCCCATTTTAGAAAACGAAAATCTTAGTGCTGACTATTACGAAGCATCAGAAGTAGTATGTGAGATCACCGAATGTAATGAAAAATCAAAACCATCAATTGAAGAACAACCAGTCTTAGAGTTAAAAGAACTTTCAAGCCATCTCGAATACGTGTTTCAGGAAGAAGACTCTCAACTTCCAGTAATTATTTCATCTCACATTTCTAAAGAAGAGAAAGACGAACTTCTTTAGTTTCTTAAAAACCATAAGAAGGCTATCGCATTGAAGATCATGCATATTAAAGGAATCAGTCCTTCGCTGTGTACTCACAAAATCCTCATGGAAGAAGAATACAAACCCGTGGTCCAACATCAAAGACGTCTCAATCCCAACATGCAAGATATGGTGAAGAAAGAAGTAATCAAACTCCTTGATGCCGGATTAATCTATCCAATCTCAAATTCACCTTGGGTTAGTCCCATTCAAGTAGTACCCAAGAAGGGAGGAATGACAGTTGTAATGAACGAGAAGGACGAGCTAATACCGATGAGAACCATCACATGCTGGCGAGTTTGCACTGACTACCGGAAACTTAATGACGCCTCAAGAAAGGATCATTTTCCACTTCCTTTCATCGATCAAAATCTTGAACGTTTATCTGAAAGAATGTTCTACTGTTTTCTTGAAGGATTTTCCGGATATTTCCAAATTCCCATTGCTCTTGAAGATCAGGAGAAAACCACTTTTACATGTCCATACGGAACCTTCGCCTACCGAAGAATGCCATTTAGGATATGTAATGCTCCAGCCACCTTGATTTGTTGTAAAACACACTTATTTTCCGCACCATTTATCATTGTTTTAGTCGCTTTTATATATAATATTTATTGTTTCTTAACTTGTTTTAGCATGGTATTACATAGTTATATATTTTTTGTAGGTTGCGGGTTTAAAAGAGAAAAGAGCTGGGTTGATGGAAGACGAAAAGAGCCTTTATGATCAAATTTTGAAGAACCAAGTTAAAGCCCGGCTCGAGCCCATTTGTGTTAAGCCTTGCATGAATATATATATATATATATATATATATATATATATATATATATTATAATATAAAAAATTTAAAAAAATACTGGGGAGAGAGGAGTGCACGGCAGATGCAAAAGAAAAAAAATAATAAAGAAAACCCTAACTCCTACCACCTCTAATTATTCCGATCGGATCAGCACAAAAGAAAAGAGGAAAAGTTTGTTTTTTTCTTGGTCGGCTAGGAAGGAACATCCAAGTTTGGTGGGCTGTTGGAATTAAGGAAACACAAATATATTGTGTGGATAAGAATTGGTAAATGGGTCAGCAACAACAAAGAACAAAAAACTAATTTACACTCCAAATTTATTTTGGAGTTCCGATCGGACTACAAAGGGAAAAGCCAAGGGGAGTCGGGACAACAACCACAATAGGGAACATTATCTTTCTTCATTATTTATCTTATATGTTCATCTCTATATTTCTTGATATGATGATTATGACTTTTGGATCTGTTAAGTTTTCGTTGGTTATGATTATTGGCTAAATCCTTTGTACTACCTAGGTTGAGACGAATATTGGTTTTGTTTGATGGTTTTCTTGGTTTTGATTGGTCACATGGCATATTATTATTGAAATGTTGTATTTAATTTGATCTTTGTTGTGTTAAAATATTGTTTTTATATAATTATTGCTTATTGATTCCGCGTATGACTTTGATTGAATGATTGCATGTCGTTCGGTTAGGGTTCTATGTTTAGGTCTTAGACTTGATGTTTTTGATCTGTTTGTGGTTAGCGCGACCATATGAATCTTGAGTGTGATTAATTATTAAAATTCAATAGGTTCACCTTCCTTGCGACCGAGAGGTAACAGGGAGTCGGTTTGTCTCACGTCTTTATTCGGCGAGTTTTAGTCTTATCCGATTTAGTTTTGCGTGCAAATATGTGTGTTAGATTGGGTTGGATATTGTTACCCCTACATCCCTATAATTTCTAGTACCAATTTTAAGTGGGTTTTGTGTCATTGAGTCCGAGAGGAGATGCGTCATTATGGTACCTTAGTCATCTTTTTCCTGGTGCATTTATTCAATCTTCTTAGATTTATGAGGGTTAGTTGGTGAGACCGAAATGTAACCTAGCGAACTTTAATGAGCCTTAGTTGATTATTTTAAGATCCCGGTGTCGTGTGATTAGTTAATTTCGTTAACCGTTGAACTGTCAATAGGGTTCTTGCTTAGGTAGTCGTTTCTCCATATTCGTTAAAACCTCGTTAAGTTTCGTTAAGTTTTCCAGTTAGTTCCGTTAAGTTAAGTAAGTTAGTTTTAATTAATTAAAATAATATAAAAAAATCAATTAAGTATTATTAGGTAGGACTTGTATTAGGGTTTATAATCTGAGACGTTCTCACGTGTCTTCGAGTTCGATATCCAAACTTTCCTTTTCTTTACTATACACGACCGGTACACTTGCCGTTTGTGTGAAATAGGCTCGGTTGTTTGGTTTTTAAAGCTTAGTTGCAATTCGTGTTTTATGTTTATATATATTTTCGCACATCAAGATTTTGGCGTCGTTGCCGGGGACACGGTTTGAGGCGATTAGAGAACGACCCGAGTTTGGGGACTTACCTGTTTTCTTTTTTACTTGCTTATTTGTTTTTAGTTTATTTTTAGCCTTGTTAATTTTAGTTTTTCTTTTTAGTCGTATGCATCGTATCCGCTCACAAGGACCAACGAAGCTTGAAACGTCTGACAATACTGAGAAAGTCGAGCCCGAGAGAGAGCGTTCTGTTTCACCGACATGTTCTGATTCTTCTTTTTCTTCTGTTTCTTCTGCATCATCTAGGGATAGGAACATGGGTGACCAGCCGGCTAGTAGAGTAGTAGCTGACTATGGTAGGCCGACAACGAATCCTCATTCAAGCATCACTTTACCGAATGGTGTCGCCGCTGGCAACTGGTCCATTCCTGCCCACGTCATGTTTGTTCAAATCTGCGAAACTTTCAATATCGGCACATGAACGATGAAGCCATCTATCTCCGTCTCTTTCCCTTCTCACTTGCTGGAAAAGCCTACAAATGTCTGAAGTCTCTACTTGCTTGATCCATCACCACTTAGGCGGGCTTTCAAGAGAAATTCATGACCAAATTCTTTCCGCCATCTAAATCTGCTCGACTCCGTGGGGAGATTTGTTCCTTCCGCATGAGATCCAACGAGTCTTTCAAAGAAGTTTGGGAAAGATTCAAGGACCTCCTTCTTAGTTGTCCTCATCATGGTTTAGATAAGTGGATGCTCATCGAGAAATTATACAATGGAGCCACACAACACGTGAGAGAGATGTTTGGACCAAACTGCTAACGGGAACCTCCTTAAGAACAAAGAACCCGATGAGTGCGTCGTCCTTTTTGATGATCTTGCAGCGAGCTACGAGGGGCACGGGGGCAGAAATTCTTCCACGTCATCAAGAGGAGTACTTCAGGTCGATTCGAACACTAGCATGTAGGGGCAGATTGATGCCTTAAACAAACTCGTTAGAGATCTTATCGTTAAGAGAGTCGCGAAGTGTGAGGTTTGCCGAGGGGGTCATGACACCATTGACTGTCCTGTTAAGCCCAGTAGCAACCAGGAGGAGGTTGACTTCATCAACAACCCCTTGAGATATCAAAACCTCGCCTTCGGCGGGAACACTGGCTGGAGAAATTAGTATAACTATCGAGGGGGACAAGCCAGTGCCTACCAAGCCCAATACCAAAACCAGCGTCGAGAGAATCTATTCGGGCAAGGGAGTTCAGTTCAGAACAAGTGGGGAGAGAGGAGAAGAAAGCCTCACAGGAGGAGATGATGGCTGAGCTGCTGAAGCGAGATGAGAGGAATCGAGTGACGAATGAGGCGAAATTTGCGGAACACGATGCTATGTTGAAGAATCTAGCCACGTCTCTAGCTAATATTGAGTGTCACGTCGGAGGGATTGCCAACCAGTGAGCACCGGGTTCACAACCGAGTAATACCGAGAACAATTCGAGACGGTTCGCCAAAGCAGTAACTACTAGGAGCGGTGCAAGAAGAGAAAGAGAGGCTGATCCTTTGAGAGTTGTCACACCTGCGGTCGATGAAGAGGAGCAGGTGGACGAGGAGATCCACATGGAGCCTCCTCCGGCCGAGGCACACCAGTCTTTTGCCGTATTCTGTGTTCAGTAAGTTTGGTCTTAGGCGACGATACTGTTCGACATGCTTTGGCCGACCTTGGGGCCAACATCAATCTTTTGCCGTATTCTGTGTTCAGTAAGTTGGGTCTTGGCGAACCGAGGCCAACCCGAATGAGTATCCAACTTGCTGATCGTGCTGTGAAATACCCGCGAGGGGTGGTCGAGAACATGGTTGTTCGTATCGACAAGTTCATCTTCCCGGTGGACTTTGTCATTCTTGATATGAATGAGGATGATAGTATCCCTCTCATTTTAGACTGACCATTCCTTGCCACCGCACAGGTGTTGATCAACGTCCGTAAGGGCAAACTGATTCTGAGAGTTGGGGATGATAACGTCACCTTTGACGTAAGACAGTCACTCAACCACCCCAAGTCAGCGGACGACTCCCTGTATTTCGTTGACACCATCGTATCGCATGTGCGGGAATTTTTCACTGACATCTGTGGAGAACCTACCTTAGACCCACAGATTCTCGATAGGGAGTTTCAGAGGTCGAGATGGTTGCCATGACTGCTCCACCATTGATGGATGGCACCGTGTCACCACCCCTAGATTCAGAGTCAGCTGTTGAGCTCGTGCGAGACGATCCGAGGGACCGACCCTCTGTTGAGAGCCCTCCTCCTTCCTTAGAATTTAAGGATCTACCCGATCATTTAGAATATGCATTTCTGGACGAAGAGAGGAAGCTACCCGTCATCATCGTGTCTTCCTTGACGGAGGTCGAGAAGTTGAATTTGTTCAGGGTGTTGAAAGCGCATACGGAGGCGATAACATGGACGATTATCAACATCAAAGGGATTAATCCATCGTTCTGCACTCATAAAATCCTCATGGAGGATAATTTCAAATCCGTCGTTCAGCCTCAACGAAGGCTTAATCCGAAAATGCTAGAGGTCGTTAAGAAAGAAATCATCAAACTCCTTGATGCGGGAATCATCTTTCCCATCTCGGATAGCGCCTGGGTAAGTTCGGTCAAGTGGTTCCCAAGAAGGGTGGCATGATTGTCGTCACCAATGAAAGGAACAAGCTTATTCCTACTAGGACCGTGACCGGTTGGAGAGTCTGCATCGACTACCGCAAACTGAACGATGCCACTAGGAAAGATCAATTTCGTCTTCCTTTCATTTATCAGATGCTAGAGCGTTTGGCGGGTCAGCAGTACTACTGTTTTCTGGATGGTATCTCAGGGTGTTTCCAAATCCCGATCTCTCCAGATGATCAGGAGAAAACCACATTCACCTGCCCTTACGGCACGTTGGCCTATAAACGCATGCCCTTTGGACTCTGTAACGTTCCAGCTACTTTCCAGCGATGTATGGTGGCGATCATTGTCTCTCCAACCTTGATAGGATGATGGCTCATTGCGTCGACACCAACCTAGTCCTTAACTAGGAAAAGTGTCACTTTATGGTACGCAAGGGCATCGTTTTAGGACATAGGATCTCGAGTGCGGGGATCGAGGTCGATCGAGCTAAAATTGATACCATTTCTAATCTTCACTCGCCCACTTCTGTGAGATCCATCCGTATCTTCTTAGGTCATGCGGTATTTTATCGCCGGTTCATTAAAGATTTCTCGAAAATTGCGAGACCGATGACTAAGCTACTAGAGAAAGACGCTCCATTTGTCTTCTCTGAACAGTGTATCGAGGCATATTATCTTCTAAAATACAAACTCGTTAACGCCCCGATCATGATTGCTCTCGACTGGTCTTTACCATTAGAATTGATGTGTGACGCAAGCAACTATGTCGTTGGAGCAGTGCTTGGATAGCAGAAGGAGAAGCACTTCCACCCAATCTATTATGCTAGCCGGACCCTAAACAGTGCTCAAGAGAATTACACCACCACCGAGAAAGAGATTTTAGCTGTGGTGTTTGCATTTGATAAGTTTAGGTCCTATCTTGTTTTGTCCAAAACAGTCGTCTACACAGATCATGCTGCCATTCGTTAGCTGTGGTGCAAGCAGGACGCTAAACCTCGTCTCATCCGATGGATCCTACTGCTTCAGGAGTTTGATATCAAAATCTGTGATAAAAAAGGGGCTGAGAATGTAGCCGCCGATCACTTGTCACATCTTGAGAGATCCGAGATTGGAAATGTCGGGGTCAAAATCAATGACCATTTCCCGATTGAGAATCTCATGTTCAGAAAAGCCCATAATGACGGCTACCTGTGGTTTGCCGATATCGCATACTTCCTCGTCGATGGTTCCCTCCCTAAGAGGATGTCTCACCAGTAAAAGAAGAAATTCTTTGTTGACGTAAAGTTCTACATCTAGGATGACTCGTTTCTTTTTCGCATAGGTGCTGATCAGCTGATGAGGAGATGTGTGGATGTTGAAGAGGGGTGGCGGATTCTGAGCCATTGTCACGAAGGACCGACAGGAGGTCACCATGGTGCTGTTCTTACCGCTAAGAAGGTCTTCGATTCAGGATTCTATTGGCCTTCGATTTTCAAATATGGTCATGCGTTCATTAGAGGCTGTGACCGATGCCAGCGTGTTGGTAACATCTCATCCTGAAATGAGATGCCCCAGAATGCTATTTAGGTTTGCGAGGTTTTTGACATTTGGGGTATTGGTTTTATGGGCCCGTTCCCATATTTTAGAGGGAAGAAGTACATACTTGTGGCAGTTGATTAAGTCTCCAAGTGGGTCAAAGCCAGAGCCTTGCCCACTAACGATGTCCGAGTTGTAGTGAGATTTCTGAAAATCTTTTCTCTCGTTTTGGTGTACCAAAAGCCTCGATCAGCGATCGATGTACTCACTTCTGCAACACACATATGGAGAAGGCGTTGCAACGCTATGGGGTCGCCCATTGGCTTACGACTGCCTACCACCCACAGACTAGTGGAAAGGTGGAGGTGAGTAACCGGGGAATTAAACGCATTCCTGAGAAGACGGTTGGGCGAAACCGAAAGGATTGGTGGGATTTCCATACAGCGTATAAAACTCCGACCGGTTCCACACCGTTTCGGATGATTTATGGGAAAGCCTGCCATCTACCTGTTGAGTTGGAGCACTGTACTTCTTGGGCGCTTCAAACAGTTAACCATGATCTTTCGACTGCTGGAGTTCACCGTTTCCATCAGATACATGAGTTAGAGGAAATCCGCGATCATGTCTATTCACACTCGTACAATTATAAGCTAAAGACCAAAGAGCTGCATGATAGGAAGTTGAGAGGTGCTAAACAGTTCAAGTAAGGGGATCGAGTTTTACTATATAATTCTCGATTACGGTTATTTCCGGGATAGCTGAATTCCCGATGGTCAGGCCCATTCACCATTACTGAGGTATTCCCGTATGGCTCAATTGAGATTGAAGACGAAAGCGGGAAGTATAAGGTGAACGGTCAGAGGTTGAAGCACTACATAGGCGAGCCAGTAGCTGATCAGACAGTCGAGGTGTTCTACCTTGACTCAGTCATCGAGGCGTAGACGTGTTGGATGCATCACTCGAGAGATGGACCGAGTTGTAGAGTGTGTATTTTATTATTATAAAAATAATAAATAAAAGAAAATAAAAAAACAAATAAAAAGTCAAAAGTCAAAAAAATTCGAAAAAAATAAAAAAAAATACAAAAACAAAAACATATGTTTATTTCATATGTTTTTGTTTTCTGTTTTGTACGCCCCTACATGCAAGCGAGTTTGAGTATTGAAGGTATTATTATGCGTATGGTAGCTCTGATGGCGTTTTGGAACTGGTTCTCCCGAGGTTGCGGCCGCGAATGAAATGCTATACGGTCGCTCGAATGATACACAACTGATGAAGATTCTGCATATAAACAAGAGGGGTAACCCGTTCTCTGTTTTACTTTAGAATATTTTGAGTTTTATTTTTATTTTATTTCTTTTTCTTTTTCTCATCGAGGACGATTTCGTTCTAAGTGTGGGAATAGAATTTATTTTACTTAGTTGTAGAAAAAAAATTAATAATAGCATTTTTGCACTCTTTCGCTGAGAATTATGTCGGTTACATAAATTTGAGGGACATATACTTGTATATGTTTGGTCCCATTATTTGCCTGCAGACATACGGGATAGCCATTGACCCGAAAACTGAAAGTGGATGGGGCGACTGAATTTAAAAAATAAAAAAAATAATAAAAAATAGAGTTTTAAAGAAAAATACCCCTTGAAAATTGTTTTTCTTCTACATTAAACACGAAATGATATTATTACCGTTGTGTTAACAAGCTCTCAGATTTTTTTTGAAATAAATATAATATAATAATAAAAGAAGAGATGGTTTGCATATCTGATTTGGGATGTGTCGGTAAGCCCAACTAGCTTTGATAGTCCCATTTAGCAGATTTTATATATATAATAATTTGAAAAATGGTTAAAACGAATTTCAATGCTTAAGGAGGATTACCATAATCTAAAAACTTTGAGATGGTAAAACTTAGATGCACTAAAACCAGCACACCACCACATGTCCATCTTTTTACGAGCATAGAAATAGTTATATACTTTAGGGTGATATAAAAAGTAAAAAAAAAATAAAAGAAAAGAAGGATGTTATGAAAGTTATGTGTACTCTGAAAAGTTGTTCCAAAAGACAAATGATTGTGAGAAAGTTATGTATTGTAAAATGCCAAAGAAGCAATCTCAAAGTTAGTAAAAGAGACCAAAGATGCACATACTAGACGGGACTGAGATTTTACGTGTTACCAAGCGGGTAGTGACTCTGAGGATACACTATCGGGGCTTGAAGGTTCTTAGTCAATAAATATCATATTAGGAATTTATAGGACAAAGTCTAATAATATTTGGGAATAGCTCGTACGACCTCCATAGGACCATTCATCAATCAAATTTCACCGAGTGCATCTAATTAGTACCATCAACGAGTCCTTGGATTATGGTGATTTGTCGAACCAGTTTTCTTCGAATCTAGTTCTTCTAGCTCTATTTGTCTGAGATGGGGTAGTTGTATACTTGATTTTTGGACTTAAAACGCTTAATGCACTTGGGGGCTTGATTGGTTAGTGGCTGGGTTTAAGTGGACAACAATACCAGAAATCGCAGTCAATATGTCGAGTTGTTTCTTATGCTTTAGTAATATTAAATAATCTGGGAGTTTGTTGCTTTCACTTGGTTATGATCCTGTGTAGAATCTGTTTCAGGGACGAAAAAGTCTTAAGTGTGGGGATGTTTGATGTGTTGTAAAACACGCTTTTATGTATAATATTTAATGTTTCTTAACTTGTTTTAGCATGGTATTACATAGTTATACATTTTTTGTAGGTTGCGGGTTTTAAAGATAAAAGAGTCGGGTTTATAGAAGACGAAAATGGCCTTTATGATCAAATTTGAAGAACCAAATTAAAGCCCGGTACGAGCCCATTTGTGTGAAGCCTTGCATGAATATATATATATATATTATAATATAAAAATTAAAAAAAAAACTAAGCTGGCGAGAGAGGAGAAAAAAAAAATAAACAAAACCCTAACTCCTACCACCTCTAATTATTCCGATCGGATCAACACAAAAGAAAAGAGAAAAAGTTTGTTGTATTCTTGGTTGGCTAGGAAGGAACATCCAAGTTTGGTGGGCTGTTGATATTAAAGAAACACAAATATATTGTGTGGATAAGAATTGGTACACGGGGCAGCAACAACAAAGAACAAAAAACTAATTTACACTCCAAATTTGTTCCGATCGGACAACAAAGGGAAAAGCCAAGGGGAGTCGGGACAACAACCGCAATAGGGAATATTATCTTTCTTCAAAGTGGTTACATTATTTATTTTATAAGTTCATCTCTATATTTCTTGATATGATGATTATGAATTTTGAATCTCTTAAGTTTTCGTTGGTTATGATTATGGGGTAAATCCTTTGTACTACCTAGGTTGAGATGAATATTGGTTTTGTTTGATGGTTTACTTGGTTTTGATTGGTCACATGGCGTATTATTATTGAAAAGCTTTTTTTAATTTAATATTTGATGTGTTAAAATATTGTTTTTATATAATTATTGCTTATTGATTCCACGTATGACTTTGATTGATTGATTGCGTGTCGT
The DNA here is from genome assembly GCF_021521415.1 of Bidens hawaiensis. Taxonomy (NCBI): domain Eukaryota; kingdom Viridiplantae; phylum Streptophyta; class Magnoliopsida; order Asterales; family Asteraceae; genus Bidens; species Bidens hawaiensis. The sequence goes on along the minus strand of NW_027499708.1, from coordinate 40,046 downwards.
TCGGTTAGGGTTCTACGTTTAGGTTTTAGACTTGGCGTTTTTGATCTGTTTGTGGTTTGCGCGACCATAGGAATCTTGAGTGTGATAAATTATTAAAATTCAATAGGTTCACCTTTCTTGCGAAAGACGCACTCTTCGTCTTCTCTGAAGAATGTGTTGAATCATTCAACATATTGAAAGAAAAACTTGTCAACGCACCAATCATGATTACACCCGATTGGACCCTTCCATTCGAGATCATGTGCGATGCAAGCGACTTTGCAGTTGGAGCCATACTCGGGCAACACAAAGAAAACACTTTCACCCAATTTACTATGCCAGTAAAACTCTTAATAATGCGTAAGAAAATTACACCACAACAGAAAAAGAGTTACTAGCAGCAGTCTTTGCCTTTGAAAAATTTAGATCCTACCTAGTTCTTTCCAAAACCGGGTTCGGCCGAACCCGGTCCATTTCTGGCTTTATATATAACTTATAGGTACGATTTAACGAGCGAACCCCTTCTTTTTCAGCGAGCGAACCCAGTTTCACAAAATCTTCGCAAATATTTCACCGTTTGCCGGTGAAAAAACAGAAACTTAAATTTTTTAAGTAAGACGACAATGTCTTTTTCTTCGGCTAGCATGTTGTTTTTGTGATATTTTGAGTACATGTCATTTAATTTTAGAGCATCCATGTAAACTTTTTTATTTAATATGACTTTGAATTTTATTTTAATGGTGACGATGTACTTTTGTTATGAATGTGATATTGCGTTTTATTTATTTAGCCGAATGACCGACCCGACCCATCCGGGCCCGACAACTTTGACGTTGGAAAAAAGTCAAAGACCGAAAAATCCCGAACCCATAGGAAAAAATTTCTGGCTCCGCCACTGTGTGCGATGCAAGCGACTTTGCAGTTGGATTTGTACTCGGGCAACAAAAAGAAAAACACTTTCACCCAATTTACTATGCCAGTAAAACTCTTAATAATGGCAAGAAAATTACACCACAACAGAAAAAGAGTTACTAGCAGTAGTCTCTTCCTTTGAAAAATTTAGATCCTACCTAGTTCTTTCCAAAACCATAGTTTACACCACCATGCCGCCATACGTTACCTCTTCAACAAGCAAGATGCCAAACCCATACTTATTCGATGGATTCTACTAATCCAAGAATTCGACATTGAAGTTAAGGACAAGAAAGGAACAGAGAATGTAGCCGCAAGCCATCTCTCACGCTTAGAATGCCCAGCTTCAGAAGAACAACATAAGAAAATTATCGATGATAATTTCCACATGAAGTTCTCATGCATATCCAAGCAGTCATGCAGGAGAAAGACGAAAGTCCTTGGTATGCCGACTTCGCAAACTATCTAGCTTGTAGAATCCTAAGAAAAGGGCTTGCTCATCAACAACGGAAGAAATTCTTTTCCGACCTTAAGTTCTACTTCTGGGAAGACCCTTACTTGTTTAGGATAGGTGCCGATCAGGTTGTTCGTAGGTGTGTAGCAGGAAAAGAATCCTTAGACATTCTCAAACACTGACATGAAGGACCTATTCGTGGACACCACAGTACCGCCACCACAGTCAGAAAAGTGTTTGATGCAGGATTTTTCTGGCCCACCATATACAAAGACACACAAGCTTTGATCCAAGCATGCGATACTTGTCAAAGAGCCGGAAATATCTCAGCTAAGAATCAGATGGCTCAAAAAGGCATTCAATTTTGTGAAGTCTTTGATGTATAGGGAATAGATTTCATGGGCCCATTTCCTAACTCATTCGGAAATAAGTACATCCTTGTAGCAGTCAACTACATGTCTGAATGGGTAGAAGCACAAGCTCACTTCGAAAATAAGTACATCCCACTAACGATGCTCGAGAAGTTGTACGATTTCTGAAAAAGTTATTCTCACGATTCGGTACTCAAAAGGCCTAATCAGGGACAGAGGTACTCACTTCTGCAATACCTTAATGGAAAAAGTCTTAGTACGATATGGAGTTCACCACCGATTGGCGACACCATATCACTCTCAGACCAGTGGGCAAGTAGGGGTCTCGAATCGAGGAATTAAAAGGATTTTAGAAAGAACTATAGGAATGAATCGCAAAAATTGGGCATAAAAGTTAGATGGCGCATTGTGGGCCCTTAGGACAGCCTACAAAACCCCCATAGGAACAACACTTTTTTATGGGAAAGCATGTCACCCAGCAGTAGAACTAAAACACAAAGCCTACTGGGCCCTCAGAGAAGTGACCTTCGATCTAATGTCCGGCGTTATAAACCGGGAAGATCAAATTCACGAACTCGAAGAACTAAGAACATTGGCATATGAAAATTCCTGGTCTTACAAAGAAAAGACTAAACGTTTGCATGATGCCCATTTAAAAGGAAAAAAAATTTTCAAGTTGGCGATCGAGTACTGTTATACAACGCACGTTTACGTCTTTTCCCAGGAAAATTGAAATCACGATGGACATGTCTATACATAGTTGAATCAGTCTTTGACTATGGGATAGTCGAGATTTCAAATTCTAATGGTCACAGTTTCAAAGTCAATGGACATCGATTAAAACCATATATCGATGGACCATTTGATGAAATTTCGGAGGTAATAATCCTCCGACCAACCAAGTAGACATATAAGGAAACATGGTCCAGCCAAGACCTTCATAAAGAAGGCCTTGTAAATAGTTAACCTAAAAAATAAAATAAAATAAAATATAAAACACGGAGCGTGCCTCAAAAAGCACGGTACCGTGCCACAATGTGCGGGCCGGAATCTTCGCTGTAAAAAAAATCTCAGTCAGACTAGTTCGTATCAGAATTATCAGAGCAAAACCACGGGACCGTGCTTCTAAAAGCACGGGGCCGTGCCTGGAATTCTGGAGTTTCCTTTGGCTGAGCGTTGGTTTCGGGTGATTCATTACTTAATTCAGTGACATCATCATCCAAAAATGGAGAGATGTGAGATACTACATGTGGGTCATCTTTTGTCGCTTCCATTGTAGGACCACCTAAAGATTCTGTGTTGATGATTGGTAACACATTGAATGGTTTGAAGAGTTCATTGTAATCAAATAACCAATCTGGACCAATACGAGCATCAATCTCATTTTCTTCCCTCATAGGACTCTAGAATTGCTTGGTGGACTTATTGAAGACCTGGTAAGCTGTATTACCCGCATAACCAACAAAATAACATTCATCAGCTGTGGCCCCAAACTTTGGAGTAGACTCGAGATTCAGTAGTGTACAGGGACAGCCAAACGCTCTGAAATGTGCAACAGTGGGTTTATGACCATAGACAATCTCATTTGGGGTTTTCATCTTGGATTTGTTAATTATCACCCGATTCTGAACATAACAAGATGTATTAACAGCTTCTGCCCAGAAGAACAGTGGCAGTTTAGAATCACACAACATAGTCCTTGCCGCCTCGATAAGAGTTTTGTTTCTTCTTTCAGCTACACCATATTTTTGTGGTGTTCTTACAGCGCTGTACTGACGAAGCACCCCTCTTTTTTGAACAGAAATGATTCGATGCTGCATTTTTGAACTCTGTTCTATTATTACAACGAATTCCCTTCAGCTTCAACTTTAGTTGGTTCTCCATGAGCACTATAAACTTCTTGATTAAATCTGCAGTTTCACTCTTATTTGACAAGAAAAACACCCAAATAAAGCGTGAGTAGTCATCAGTAATAACAAGACAATAAGAGCTACGGGATAGACTCAGGACATGGACTGGACCAAAAAGGTCCATATGAGGCAATTGAAAAACTGATGAAATGGTATTGATCAGCTTCGGCTTGTGAGTTTTTCGATGATGTTTTCCCAAAGCACAAGCCACACATTTTTCAATAGTTACAAAATCCTTAATGGGTAGAGCACGTACCAAACCATTTTTATCAAGACGATTTAGATTCTTAGAATTTGCATAACCAAGACGACGATGCCATAGCATGGCGTTATGTTCTGACACTTTTGAAAACAAACATGTTATTTCATCAGGAACATTTTTGTTCATGTCGATCACATAAGCATTCCTTTTTAGTAAAATGTGTTGAGAAATCTTTATCACAGATTTGTGATACACTTAACAGACTGTGTTTCAACTCAGGAACAAAATTAACATTTTCAAATTTTAGAACACCGTTACTTACATTACCCTTCTGAGTGATCTTTCCTTTCTCTCCTCCCGCAAAAGACACATACCCACCATTAAATGTTTGAATATTGTGTAGTTGGGTAATGTCCCTTGTCATGTGCCTGGAACAGCTCTGGTTGGCTATAAAAGGCACCTCTTGCCAATGCATTCCTTGCACCAACCAAAACCAAAACCAAAACCAAAACAATCCTCTCTGAAAATTTAATATCTCTACTGAAATGAGTGTAGCAATTCCCGTTCCTCGACAACCGAGATACGATGCCCGCCATGTTTCCAAACCGAGAAACTTCAAGAACTCGTCAAGGAACTCACCGAGATGAATCTCCTTGCTGAGATGCGTCTCGTTAAACTCACCGAATCAGTGGAAAACATGAAAATGGAACTTCGAGACATTAACGAACAACTCCAGTTTCAAGTTCTCGGTTTTACGTACTTTCCACCACCAGGACCATTCGGCGGAGGAGAACCTTTCGGAGAAATCTAGGAACCTTAATTTTATGTTTTTCATGTGTAAACAAGTGCATTACGCACATTGTGTTAGGACTTTCGGGCTTAACCCGAATATTTTTTTTATGTTACTAGGGAAACCGGGCTTATCCCATATTTGTTCTAGGACTTTTAATTTTATTGAAAAGTAATTTTTAGGATGATCAAACAATTAATAACATGCTAAACATCATTCTAAAAATTCCGGCTCTCGCGTTAGGCTGAAAGCTAAAAGTAAATTTCACTGACAAATAGCATGGGCCGTGCTTCTTGACGCACGGGACCGTGGTCACCTTAGAATCTTCAGCATGATACGCGCTGACTTCGTACAATTCTCTGACTCAGAAACATTTATTCCCCTAGCAGCACGGGTCCGTGCTTCTAAAAGCATGGGGCCATGTTTGACTTTCCAGTCTCAATATAATGCATTAAAAAACTCACTATTTCATTCACACCAAACACAAAATTACTGAAATAGAAAGCAAGAAAGTTGAATGGAGGCCAGTGAGGAAAGGCAAGCAACATGATTCTTCCTCAAATCTTGAGGAGGAGGTTATGAGGCTACAATGCATCATAAGGGACCAAGTCGAAATCAAACTCCAAACCGAAGCTCACGTAATCGAGCTAATCAACAAAGTCGAACTTCTTCGGTTCGAAAACTTCCATGTTGTGGATAGCCACAACAAGGATGTGGCTTTCAAGCTCAACTATCTTAACCGGGAGATTGCAAAGCTCGACAAAAATCTTTCTAAGCTCTTGGAGGTTAAACGAGCACCACCACACATTCAAGACCTGTTCGGGAATGGTGGTCGTTGAAGTCCTGACTTTGTCTTGTTTTGAAGTTGCTCTTGCTAGTGTTATGTTTTATGATCCAGAGTTGTTGTTGTACTTTTCTTTCCATCATATTTAACTATGTTTATGTTTTAATGAAATTTAGGACTTTTAATAACTTTCTTAATTCTAACCCACAAAGAAAATAAGTTAAAAACAAACCAGCTCGACAAATAAACAGCATAAACAAAAGAAACTGTATGCCTCGTGCAGCACGGGCCGTGCTTCTAAAAACACGGTGCCGTGCTTTTGAGTCCACAGCAGTTACGTGTTTTTTATCAATAACATAAGTTTTCCAACCACTTAACCCTAAAAACCACTTCGTTTATCAACACAAACCGCCGACCATTCATCAATTACACGAATTTCTGCATCAACCCTTGGATTCTAAACCAAAGGTATGTCAATTTGACAAATCTATTGTTATATTTCATCCTCTTAGGTCTAGATTAACCCCAATTTATAACTAATCGATTTAATAGGGTTTAAACCCGAAAATAGATGGGTTATTCGGTTAGATCTAGGATAATGATTGGTTAGATAGGTTTTGTACTAATCTTTGTTGAAGGAAATCATTCGGGTTCGGATCTTGGGTAAAATATATAACAATTGAAAACCCAATTAAAAAAACCGGGTAGAAACGCAGGTTCGAGTCTTGATGAGTTTAAAATTAGGATTAAAAGACGAACCGTGCTTTAGACAACACGAATCGTGGTCACCTTTTGGTCAACAGAAAGTCAAAATTGGAAGAATCTGAAGAACAGTAGCAGCACAGGCCGTGCTTTTAAAAGCACGACGTCGTGGTTTGCTCTCTATTCCAGCATATTAATAATTCTTGATACATTTTGACTAATTTGAATACAAATTGCAAATGGCCGAGTATGGGGACGAAATCCATGCGTTTCTAGTCTTTTCTGGGCGTGATGAAAGGAATATGAGAGCCTAAACCAGATTAACCTACCTTAACAGGCGATTTCCAGAAGCAAACTTTTATTTCTGCAGATACACACTAAGGCAAGTCAACCAATGGAACCGGTTCAAAACCCTTGTTAGATACATTCACCTCCTTCTTAGTCACACCGCCACTGCTGGAGGTCAGAGTGACAAGGTTGTTAATTTAAGGGATCTCTGGGCACTATACTGCATGAACAATGGTGTCCCGTGCAACATCACTTATTTATTTTGCAAGTTGTTCACGAAAAATGCAAATGCCAGAGGAAAAACACCGATCTTTGGCGGGGCATGGATCTATAACCTCTATGGGGCCTATAATGTAGACAGAGAAGGGACCCGAAGCCCAGATCCTGTTGCTCTTATCCTTGATTTTTGTAATAGCATGCAGATGGTTTGGGACGCTTAGGAGCCGACAGAGATGTTACTCCAGGATGTGCGCGAGAGGAGAGGAGGATCACCACCCAGACAGTACTGCCGCCGCACCTACCATTAGCGAGGATCTTCATCAGGCTCCGGCTCCAGCTCGTCACATGATAGCAGATATTCTTAGAGGGCCTATACGGCCTAATTGATCAGTTCTCAGCAAGAACCACCTCCTCGTTTGACAGGATCACAGAGCAGATGGCTGCCTCTGATGCACAACGAGCAGCCGAATATGCAAAAACAAGGCGAGATATTGATCGTTAGGGCTATAGCATGGACAAGAAGTGGGGACCATTTGACCCGGACACGGGTAACTGATGAGCAGCAGCACTGGTAGGTCAGGGTATGGCCATGCACGGGTTGGTAGCACTTTCATGACATTATTATTATTATTATTATTATTATTATTATTATTATTATTATTATTATTATTATTATTATTATTATTATTATGTTTGTTTGAACAATTTACTTTATGTCTTTTGTTTTTTTCGGTTGGATACTTTTATGGCCGTGGGTGCCAAGACATTATTATTAGGTACTTAATTAGCTCGTTTGGGCAAGGGAACGGATGATTCCATACCCAATTTTCACCAAATTATGCTTGGTTGTCTGTGGTTGTTTGAAGTTTTATATTATACAGGTACAGAACAGGAAAACAGACAATAAACAGGGGACGCTCTGTCGAAATTTCGTTAACCCATAGGGAAGTACCTCTCCATTTTAACCCACCATACTTAATTAGAATTTTAATCTTTTCATGAATCTTTTCACATTGAGGACAATGTGAGATTCAAGTGTGGGGAGGGTAATTAGTTGACCAATTGCTTGCTCAATTAATTATAAAAATTCTCTAATAAACAAAATTTTTGTAGCAAACAAAGACTATTTTAATTACAAAACCTAAAGAAAAAACCAAGAAAATATTTTGCAAATAACCAACTACTAATCTATTATAACCAAAGAAAAGTGAAAAAGTAAAAAGACGTTTTGTAATACTGAGAAGAAATTTATGCAAAATATGGCGTTTATACCCAATTCCTCCGTTACTGTGAGATAAACCTCATGCCATATAAATATTTTTTCGGAAGATTTGAGTGAGTCATATGTTTCGTGTGATTTAGAACTTCTCGCAGATACTCATTTAAAGACCGCATGAAACGTTGTATAAAGAAGAAGGTAATGTTGTCACCTTTCTCTCAAACCATTCCACAAATTACAAAACCCAAAAACCTTAACCAAAACATTACCACTTCATCCATCTCACCGGTAAAATACAACACTGGTCTTTTACCGGCAGACCCTAAAGAACTGGAAATGCATTCTTTCGATTTCAATTTCTTTTGTTGCATACATTTAGCAAAACCTAGGTTGCCTCCGGACGTTAGGGAGAAAATCTTTCTCTTTAGCAATGAGGTGAGGAAAAAGTGGCGCCAAGACGAACAAAGACCACCATTTTGTGGAGTTTCCAAAAGCGCAATGAAGAGAAGAGCAAAAAGATATGAACAATGCTTAGGTTGTGGAAACTGGTCCCACGAAGGAAGATGTAGAAAAAGTCAAACTCAGTCTCAGCATGAATATACCGAGCTAATGAGGGTGGGGGCTATTAGGCACAAAGCCTAACGATCCACTAGAGTTGGAAGTTATGTTCAGAACAGGATTGACGAAGAACTGATCCACATCCTCGACAAAACTGGTCTTGACGATCTGCCCGCAAAAGAGTCACTAGGTTTAGTTTAAATATATATATAATATCAGCAATTGGGAGAAAGAGCTAACCATTGAAGACATCTTAAGACTCCCGACAATCAGAAGAGGTTGTATTTACCATCCTCACCATCATTAACTTAAACCCTTGAACCACCAGAACATACCAAATCCCTACTCAAACAAAACCAACCCATATTACCTTCTCATTTATGCAACCCTTCAAAAATGTGGAGATTTGAACTTGTTACAAGCTTATTTGTCACAGGCTACATGTTGACTAAGAGTGATCACATACATACATCACAGGTATGATCAGATATATAAACCGAGTGTGAGTGAACATTGTGAGAATGTAACGTTTTGCATAAACAGAAGCTCATAAAAACAAAATCACCTTTTTATATCACTACACATATTCCTATGACTTAAAGGTTGGTAATTTTATTTCCATTTTCTTGGAATTCTTTTTGGGGATGTTTAAGCTATGGTCCTAACTTGCTGTTTTTAGAGAATATTTATAAGTAGATTGCTTGAGGACGAGAAATGTTCAAGTCTGGGGATGTTTAATGTACATAAAATTATACATCTTTTTAGCATCAAATAGTCTCTAAAAACTGCAACTTCTATCAAATAACATAGCACAAAAGGCTACTTATCATAATAAAATACAATTTCAGGTAAAACCAAGCCCCAAACGAAGAAACAAGTGAAAAGACGAAGAAAAACGGAAGAAAAGCAAGAAACATGCCCCGATGCCTTAAGAAACACGCCTCCATGCTTCTGAACACCAGAAAAAGACAAAAATCTACAAGAAAAGACAAATACTAGGAACAAAAGCACGGGACGTGCCTCTTGACCACGTCAATAAAAGACGAAACAATTTTAGCACATGTCAATAAAATAACGGGGGCATGCCTACCTAAGCACAGGGCCTTGCTTCACCCTCCAGACTGCCTATAAATAGTGGCTCATGTTGCATTGAATAAGTGTGCCTTGAAAAGAATTATGTACGGTTTTCACTTATAAAAACACCCACTAACACTCATATTGAAGATCTAGTAACGGGTTTGAAGGCTTGGAGGTCATCATCATTAACCATCATCATCATCCACTATTATTATTAAGAAGGAAAATTCATCCACATTTCGTTAGATTGTTCTAGTTTAATCATGTGTTCGTTATCATCATCCACTCTAATGTTCATAACCATGCTCATTATGAGCTAAAATCCATTTATTATCTAAAATCTATGAAGAAGCTTCGTTTTACTTAATGATTATATAAAACATGTGATTTAGTTTAGCAAAGTACATGGTTATCTTGCAATTATATTTTGATGAGAATGTTTCATCATCTTAATTCAACAATTCAAAGTTGGAGATTGGTAATCATATTGACAATCATTCATGATCGATTCATGCTCTTGAAAGATAGAATACTTTGATAATTTATCGAAACAGGGATCCTTATATTGTATTTAGAAATGATGAGATATAAGTTATGATCTATTTCTCTAGTTTTGGTAATTCTGAAATAACATTGTTAACACGATTGCTTAGGTTATCATGCTAGTTAAAGAAATCATATGTTAACGGAATATGTAATTATAACCTACTTAAATCAACCAAGGGGAGGTTGTTTGACTAAACTGTAACCACCCGAAGTTGTTAGAATTGGTATTTGAGAAATCGAAGTCAATCCTAATATTTCTACTTTACTAAACTACTTGCCAACTCAAATTGACATTCTCGTGGTAGCATGAAATTAGGAAAGGGTCGACTTTAAAATGCGCATGCTACTTCTTTTATGTCATAGGATACGCTCACATAGAAATGAGGGGCTATTCTACCATATATTATTACGGAAAGTTTATCACATGTTTACTTTATAATCATCAAGGATAAATGGAGTGGATTCTTGATCTTAGATGGTAACCTTCATATAATTGAACTACTTGTTTATAATTTCTTGTCCTGGTTACCTATATATTATATATAAGTATTTATATTTTATAAAAAGTTCAACAAAACCAACCCCAGAATGATTAAAACCTCCAATTAAAGTAAAACGATGATTCATTATTAGAAACATTTGTGTCCACGGATCGGTACTTGGTTCTTACCAATACTATTCTACATATACGATAGGTACACTTGCCTATTTTGTGTGTGTTTAGTATTTGTAGAAATCACTTTTATAAATTTAAAACACGATCTTGTGCAAAAGCTAAATATCCAAACCATTACATTTTACAAGCTACACGCAGCACACATCACTGATCTAAGATCTATTCGTGAAAACCAACTCGAACCTTGTATTTGGTCAAACAAATCATCAATCCGTGGCAACGGATATCTGTTCTTCACTGTAAGCTTATTCAACTCGCGATAATATATACACATTCTCATTCTTCCATCCTTCTTCCTCACAAAGAACACTGGTGTGCCCCATGGGGAAACACTCGGCCAAATGAAACCCTTGTCGAGGAGTTCTTGTTATTGGGACATCAATTCTTTCATCTCGAACGACGCCAAGCGGTAAGATGCTTTCGTGACGGGCTGGGATCCTGGTACTAAGTCTATCTGAAACTCTATTTCTCGCTCCGGTGGCAACCCCGAAAGATTCTCAGGGAATACTTCTGGGTAGTCGCTCACAACAAGAACATCTTTCGCTTCTTTCGTGTCGGCCGTAGCTTTGACAACATACGCTAGGTAAGCACCACGCCCTCGCCTTAAAAATCCTTCGGCTTTTATCATCGAAAATGACATTATACCCTGAACTATCTTAATCACCATAAATTGTCACTGTACTACCATCCAAGGATTTTATCCTTATTAGCCTACTCTTACAAACTATCTGAGCTTCAAACTCAGATAGCCACTTCATTCCCAAAACCACATCGATCCCTCCTAAGGTCAATACATACACGGTCACAGGGAACTCACATCCCTCTAACTCTATCTTACAGTCCTTAACCATTCTCATTATCCTAACAGAGGTCTCAGAATTTTCTACTTTAAAAGTTTCAGTCACACGACAAAAGTTCATTTTAGCTAGCATACTAAATGTCATAGCTACAAAACTCCTATTTGCTCTTGAATCAAACCACAAAGAAGCGGAAATTGCATTTACTAGAAACGCACCTGTCACAATATCAGGGATTTACTTGGCCTGCACCTGAGTCGGCATATAGGCCCTTGTCCTTGGCCTTGTCTGATCAGCATCCTGTCTTCCACTTCCTCCAGCTTCACCCTTAGTGCACTCCCTTGCTATATGGCTCGGCTTACCACACTTATAACATGGGGGATTTGCGTCACATTCATTGGCATAGTGCCCCACCTTCCCATACTTGTAGCAAGCATTCGAAACAAATTTGCACTCACCTGCATGACTCTTAACACACTTATAGCAAACGTCTGAACCCTTACTCCATCGGCACTCACCGCCATGCACCTTGCCACACATCTTACATAACTTCTTATCCCACATCCTCGGCTTCTTGTCCTTAGGGTCCCACAACTGAGTACTAGGTCGTTTAGTAGGAGCAACCCATTTCTTCTCTTGAACCACCACCTCGTCCACATCCATGTCATCATAAACCATCTCTGCAAGTTCAACAGCATAATCGAAAGTAACAGGTTTACTTGTCTTTACCAAATGCGGACTTTCTGTGGAAGTCCTATGATGTAACACTTGATTCTCTTAGCTTCAGTGTTCACCACCTCAGGCATACGCCTAGACATGCGGTTGAATTCAGTAGTGTATTCGCAGTGTGTCATCTTACCCGCCTTTAGATTCAAAAACTTCATTTCAACCCTCTCAACCTCAGCATCAGCACAAAATCGCTTCCTCACTAACTCCTACAGGCCCTCCCACCTCATCGCCTTACTCTCTTCTTGAGTCTTCCTTAACTCCACAGTCTCCCACCAGTACATAACCTCATCTCTAAACGACAGAGTGGCATAACCCACAACTTTTTCAGGACGGAATTCGCTAATTCGGATAACCTTGTCCATGGTGGTTATCCACTGGAGAATAGTGATGTGTCTCCCTCAAGCCAGTTGCTTCAGTCTAATTACCTGCGTGCATACTAAAATTTAGCTACGCTAAGTGAGTTCTAGTTAATCAGGTAACATACAATAAGTTCACATACGCATCCAAAGATATATATTATATACTTAACATGCTTATCTTTCTTTCATTCATACGTAATTATATAACTTCTTCCTTTCTTTCTTTCTTTCTTTCATACTTTACATTTATTCATACTTTACATACTTATACGTTTTAAAGAGTATTACGCCCTACAGCCTCGAGTATTATTAGAGCTCGGTCCCTTTTCTGCCTCGGATATTATTAGTGTCCAGTTCCTTCTTCCTCGAGTATTATTAGGGCTCGGTTCCATTCTGCCTCGGATATTAGTAAGGTCCGGTCCCTTATTCTATACCTTACCATTCTTTTATATTTATTTGTTACTTTCATATATAACATACATATATCATCATATATAGACAATCACATCTTCAAATTATCACGTAGCGGTACATGTAATATCCGAAGATCGTTCATGCACCGTCAAGCATTCATTCATACATAAATCATATAAGACATACACTTACCACTCAAGGTAATTGTATTAACTAATCACATCGAGTATGCACACAACCCCAAAAGCATAACAAGGAAATGGGGCTAGAAACTCACATGTAGATGATTCTTCTTAGAGTTACTGTTATGCCCTTCCTAAGCTGTGCACGGCTAATTGTGTATCAATCAACAAGTATTACTTAACTATTCCTAACCATGTTAAATTGCTAAGTCCTTTTGTTGTTACCTTTCATTACTAATTAATTACTTATATTTACTTCATCTATCATATAAGTTATTTACGTATACGCCATTTATCTTTCGTTTATTTTGTAAATTCAATCAAGTGCATAATTCCTACTACACGTATAAGTTATTCCCACATATAAGTTGTACATACACGTCCATACATATACGAAACACATGAATACATACACTGAAACACCCCAAATAATAAACCATTAGAAGATTCAAAACAACTCGATATCATTTCTAAATCACACGGAAGTTTGGTCCCATTTTTTTTCTTTGAACAAACAATACTTAGTTAAATCTGCATACTATTGTAATACATATTTACAAATCATAAGTGTTTACTTATCAATTTTTAAATCAGTTCGCAAACCATAATTAGATCTTCATGATGTGTGTCCGTTTAACGTCCCGAGCGCTTGATCGTTATCAACATTCTTGTCCATGTACAGTACCTAGGGCAGAACAACCCCACAAGTTAGTATAAGTATATACAAAAGGAGTAATGATATAATGGTATGCAACCAAATCAAATCAATATATGACAAACCAACAGGAGAATCAGAGTGTGTCGTTGCAACATTATTATACATAATGTTGTTGACTGCTCTTAAAAACAGCATTAAACAAATTAATAAAAATATATAAATTTTACCAACAATCCATTATGATAATAACTAACTTCTTACCAAAAAGAATGTAAAGGTAAAATGGTTAAGACCATGAAACAACCTTCACAAATGGTTGACGTGGTTGCTATCAGCAACTAATTTACACACAAATCAATCGCAAAACATAAAAACATTTCATAAAAATCTATAAAAATTCCCAAAAATCTATTATAATGCTAGCAAGGTTCTCACCAAAAATCATGTAAAATTAAAATGGTTTAAAACTCGAAACAGCCTCTGCAATCGGCTGACCTGGTTGCTGTCAACGACTACTTTATGAGCAAATAAATCTCAAAACCATATAATAACATTTAGAAAAATTCTATAAAAATTAACATAAGTCCAATATGATATTAGCAAATTTCTCACAAGAAATCGTGTACTAATAAAATGGTTAAGACCTCAAAACGATCTCTGCAAGTGGGCTGACCTAGTTATAGCAGCATGTGTAAATCAATTTTGCAAGCAAGATACGACCTCTTAAGCAACCCATTTTGACATGAAATCTTTTGTGGGCCTAAACAAATGTGTCGGGAATGATGGCACTAAATTTCGCATATAAACATAATGGTTTAGTACCCGAAATACCCCTCGAGCCATAACTGCGTACTTTGTACAGCATCATACATTATTTGTTATCCATTGCATTTTACACATGTAGAGGATAAGAATCACTTACTAAACTAGAGTACATGACGTACTCACCTTTGCCCGTCGGAAGAACTGAATCATGACTTTTTCCGGCCCGTTAGCTTCCAAGCTTCATCATACAATGCTATTTTGCAAGCCAATATACAACATTTAGCATAAAGTTTTCATAACCATGCCATTTGAAATCACCACATGAATCTTCAATCATACCACATCTCCATTATCATGTCCATATATAAATCTTAATTAAAATCAAATACTAGAACTTTGTAAACTAGGATCTTTAATTAGAATCTAACTAGCACTAGAATTTATTCTTTCAAATTTCATAAATTTCTTTCACTAAGGCATTTCATCAAACACTTGGCGTGCATATTATTTTTGAACTTTTAAATTTATTTGTTATCAATCTAATTCATCCTCTAATATTGAATTTTTTCAACTTAAGCAACACAATTATCATCATGCCTCAAGAAGATAACCTTAACCAACACAAGAATAGTCAATTGCATGTAAGAACCCATAAACTCAAACAAAACCCTTAATCAACCTACACATGGTTACTCCTCAATAATGAGTGTTCTCTACATTATTGAAGCATGCAAAGATGATTTCTAACATATCTAAACATGGATAACATCATGAATCACAAAATTCGTCTTTCTCACTTGATGATATTAGGGTTCTAAATCAAATGAAACACTTACCACTTGACTTCTTTATGATCCAGTATAGTATAGTGCTTTAAGCATTGAATGATAACATTAATTTGTTAAAATCACAGTCCCCTTTCCTTGATCTCTCTCCCTTGATCTCTCTCTCTCTCTCTCTCTTGGCATTTTCACCAGCACACACACACATACACAATACGTGTAAAACAACTGGCTTTTACATCAAATCAATTAAAGTTCTAGTCTTGACACTTTTAGCCCTTCAAGTCTTATAGCATTGACTACGGAATTATAAGTTTAATTGTTGTGGGTTTTTAATACCAAGAAAACACTTAACACTATATTTTTATAAAATCACATCCCTATATACATTACTAATACATTTTTATAAAAACTGGGATGTCACATACACGCCATATACATATATGGGCATACATACATGTTGTTATATACATATACGCTACTATACATATGCGCGGATATACATACACACTGCTAAAAATATACGGCGCATATACTTATGCGCCGTATAAGTACTGTTCAGCTCTTATATACGTGTTTTTGGGGGTTTTCTTCGATCCCGGCGCCGTCAGCCACCGTTAATCACTATGGTTGATCGGGGTTTGATCGTTTGTGATTCAAGTAGCTCCAGGGTGTCCAGATCTGAGCTATGGTGGTCCTTAAGGTCGTTTTTGGTTAATTAAACACCCGAATGAAGCTAGATCTAGATCCAAACTGCTCATACGGTATCACAGGGTTGCGTTATCGGGTTCTACTATGGTGGGTTAGCTGAGATAAATGATTTCTTACCTTCGGTTGGTCTTGGATCGTTGAATATATTTGAGTAGAGAGTGTTTGGTTTAAGTGTGTATTTTTTAAGGTATAAGCTATGGTATAGAGATGGATGGAAAATGGAAAGGATTATGGTTTAAGGGGTACTTATACTCCCTTAAGCACATGGACCTTAGGCCATCTTTCCTTTATGGTTCATATTCAATTCCATCTAATTAACCTATTTAACCTTCCATCTTTATTATTTTATTATTTCTATACTAACTCAAGTAAACTTTTCCATGATAAATAAATAATTTATTTAAATATTATTTTTAGAAATTTCGGGATGTTACATTAACCAACTGTCTTCACCACTTTGCTACGTGCGTATGGTAACTTCCAAACAACTCAGTAACCCACAAATACAAGTTGGTTCTTAGTTTTATATGATATGTGATTAGAAAATGAAGTATACCACATTTTATTCGTCACATCCAACTTATACTAGTGCATTAGCATGATTAGAAAATCAAGTATGGACCAACAAATTGAAAAAAATAACCACACGCATATCCACACGTATGAACAAATGTGATTTGAAATGCATGAAAGTGAATAAATATTATACGGACGAAGAGTTAATAGCTTGATTCACATGAATTTGATAACTTTTATATGTATACATTATATATCTTTTTTGCGGAGGAGCTATTGAATCATATAATTCATGCAAATGAAATATGAATAATCGTTTTGAAATGTATAAGCATTTCCTAAAATGGTTGAGCAATCATTTGAGCACATTTTTAAATGATTACCAACGCTAGATATGTATTAACTGGCTCTTCAAATGGATGAAAAAATTTCGAATATGCGTGAACTAGTTGTATCTGATTTGAATAAAAAATATGATTCGTATGAAGAACAACCCCTAAAGTTGTAAATTACTCATACATAACATAATTTAATGTATGAAAAGAGGACAAGATAGAAAAACTTGGTCCTAAATGGTTTGTGTCACGAAAACCGACACGAAAACGTTAAAAGTTACTATTTTTAGAAAATGATAACTAAAAGTAAAAATAAAGTGTTTTTATAAATAAAAAAACTCCTAAAACTTAACTAATACTTATACAACAAGTGTTTTCACATATTTAAAAATAAGGTTTTATACGAAAGGTTGACTGGTTCGTTTTTAAACGTAAAACCGGCATAAATCAACAAAACCAACATAAATCGACTAAAGTAAATTATAAATTCCTAATTATTATTTCTTAAAAATTTTCAGCAACTTAAACTTAATAATTTATTTTTTTAATATTTAATTATTAATTTTATTAATTTGGTAATATAATAATTATTAAGACATTTGTTAACGAAACCCGAGTTGTACTTATTTTATTATTGTTAGATAGGAATTATGTGCTTTTATGCTTGTGTGGTCACTAAACTATGATTAAATAAGTAAAGATTTTAAAAAGTTAAATACAAATCGAATTCTATTTTTAACAAATGTGTAATAATATAGGACACGAGATTTTGGGCAAAAAGCTTCGACTGTGAGTTTCTCTAAAATCCCCTCGTTTTTAAATGGAATGTTTTTATAAATGTTTTATGTGGGAAAAAACATATTCTTTTTTTACTGATTTTATTAAATTTTTTAAAGCATTTTATTTTACAAACTGTGTCAATAGTGGGATGAGTCAAATTGGTTAAATAACTGTTAACCGAAATAGAAACGACAAAGAAATGTTGGATAGATCTATCGGGTTGACGTCCTCCACTTTCAAACGCATTACTAATGGGCATATCGTGTATACACGTACACGATAAGACACGAACACGAAATGGGTATACCTTTACACGACACGAAATCTTATCGTGTACATGTAACCAAAACACGGACACGAACATGTTATTACCTGGTATAAACGATAATACACGATAGTACACGATAATAACTGTTTAGAAACACATATTTGACAACCTTTTAGCGAAACAAAAGTCTTAAAATAAAACATAAATCCATGCTCCTTAACAAATTTAAGACAAAAACACATAGAATTCGAATCAAAACATGTAATGTAAACAATAGCAAGTTCCAAACTTCAAAGTTCCAACTGGCCAGCGACGGGTGTTGGGTGGGATGGAGGATGAGAGGCGACGGCCGCTGGATGAGTGGATGGTGTTGTAACTTGTAAGAATGAATATATGGTTAGGGATAATGGGATAATATATATACATATATATATATATAATTTTAAAAATAACCATGTATTAATAGGTACCTAACAGGTAAACATGTATTATACCTGTTTAGACATGAAAATTAACATGTAATTTCGTTTCAACCTATTTAGTACACTAAACTTGTTAAGGCCTTACATGTTACATGTTAAAGTCGTGTAGGTACGTGTCGTGTATTCGTGTCTCGTGTACAAATTGCCAGCTCTACGCGTTGGGTAAAAGTGAGATTATTTTGAGCTTGGTATGTTTAGAGTTATCAATTTTGATAGTCATACGCTTGTTGTATTCTTTACTCGTCTACAACAGTTTGATTTGTTTTAGAAGATAAAATGCTATGTTTTCATGATAAAATGATTATTGTGGTATAATGGTCGAGAACCCTTATATCATGGGATTAAATATATATATATATATATATATATATATATATATATATATATATATATATAAACTATTTTTGTATAATAAGGAGAACTCAACAACATTCATGTTGACAAACGTTTTAATATGCTTTTCAGGTAAGTGATGGCTTTGAGACAAAATGGGAAAAGAGTTGGTGTGGTGTTTGAATATATGTGAAAACTAGGCATGTAATATAATTTGCATTATTATGATTGGCTATCGGCATTTGTCATAAACAGAATGACGTAGTCAAAGTCTTTCGCTGCCTAGATTAAGGTGTTCGGGGTGTGACAAAAGTTGATATCAGAGCCAATCATTATAGAGAATTAGAAAATATAAATTTTCTAAACTTTAATCGGATATTCAAACACACGCTCTTTACTCGTCTTGCGAAGTAAGCAAGTAAGTATATATATAGTTGTATATTCATTACTAACACTAATTGTTGTATTGTCATAGATGACACCACCGCAGGTAATTTTGATTTATTCTGAGACTAGTGCTGAGGAAGCACCATCATCCCCTATCATTTTTTGACCCGTGGCTGCCCCGAGTCTTCAGGAGACGAGTTCGAGAGCTGCACCTTTAAAGGTGTACTCTCGGAAACAATCTCGAAAAAAACTTTGAGGCGAATGCCTCCACTGTTGTTCCATCTTCGGCTATAGCCCCACCACCACCACCGCCTCCGCCTCAACAGGAGCCGGTGATGGATCAAGGCCCCATCGTAGGCGCGCCACTAGCCTATCTCGAGGAGAGGGTGGCTGCTTACGAGGTTATCACACATGATCTCCTAAACCACCTCATCGCCATGGAGCAAAAGCTAGATGGAGATGACCAAGCGTTTAACGCTTTGTGTCATTATGTGTTCGCGATGGAGAACAAGGGGGTGAACATGGAGATGTGGGTGGATAGCTTAGAGGACAAGTCTGTTGTAGTTGGGCCTTGTGTCCATTACCTAATGGGCCTCCACTAGTTGGCTCGTGGGTAGTGCCTCCACTAGTTGGCTCATTGGTAGTGTTTGTTGTTGGTTGTTTATGTATTTTGTTAAGACTTGTACTCTTTTGTGTTGATTAGGGATGGGTGGACAACATTATAAGGTGTAGTATGTGTTACACCTTACATTTTGTATATTCTTTTTAGTATTAGATCCCCCCACCCCTCGATTATGGATGTTTATATATGGCTTATCATTGTTATATATATTTTAATGATGATCCTTAGGCTATATATATGTTTTACAAAACTAACAAAAATAAATTTAGGTTACATAAAAGAAACCATGGCACCTAAAACAAGGCGAACCACTATTAATCAAGGATCCGGATTACCATATTATCAAGAA
The DNA here is from genome assembly GCF_021521415.1 of Bidens hawaiensis. Taxonomy (NCBI): domain Eukaryota; kingdom Viridiplantae; phylum Streptophyta; class Magnoliopsida; order Asterales; family Asteraceae; genus Bidens; species Bidens hawaiensis. The sequence goes on along the minus strand of NW_027499708.1, from coordinate 19,890 downwards.
GATTTAGCTCAATTAATCGCTCAACATGTTAACACGGCACTCGAACAACACGAGGCTAACCGTAATCCAAGACAAACCATCCGAAATGAAACCATAGCGAATCTGGAGAGACTCTTAGAACCAAAACTCTCAATGGTAACCTTTCAGGAAGCACGGTACTCGGATGTACTTACAAAAATAATCAGGGATGAAGTCGAAAAGCTTTTACCGTGGTCGAAGGACCACTAGAAATCATCCGATCGATAGAGAAAATGGAGTCTGTCATGAAAATTAGCAATTGCACACCTTTAGAAAGAATAAAATGTGGGGTGTGTTCGTTCCAAGACGAGGCACTTGAATGGTGGAGCTCTTTGATTCCAAATTTAGGAGAAGAAGTCGCTTACCGTCTAACCTGGGAAGAACTGAAATAACTTTTGTTGAAAGAGTACTACCCAAGAAACGAACTTTAAAAAGTTGAATATGAATTCTGCTAGTTAAGATGGAAGGTGCCGATATCGGAGGATATACCTCGTGATTCAATGCATTGGCTTGACTAGTACCCCGACTGGTTACGCACGAATATGAACGAATAGAGAGGTACATTTGGGGATTAGCTCCCGTATTCCGAGGAATGGTCACCTCATCTAAACCAACCATCATCCAGTCAGGCAGAGAACTGGCAAAATACTTTACTGATGATGCAGTTTGTATGGGAATACTGAAGGACACTGGGAAGAAAGATGTCTCCACAGAATTGGAACGAAAGCCAGCTAGTGTGAACCAGAAACCCGATGAACTCAAGCGAAAGTGGAATGGTAACTCTGGTGGACAATTCAATAAAAACAAAGGTGACTAAAGATGTTTGCTGCAAACGCAAGAGGAGCTCGAGGAAATTATGGACATGTGTCTCTTTGCAACAAGTGCGGGAGGAATTATGCTGGTGAATGTTGGAGGTGCAACCGATGCAATTGGTTCGGGCACATAACTCAAGATTGTTACGCCAAGATCACACCATCCGTTTCAGGAAACTAAAATCTAGGATGTTTCGAATGCAGTATTGTAGGATATTATAGGAAGGATTGTCCTAAGCTTAAAGGTCAAAACGATAAAGGCAAAGCATTCAAGATGAACGCGAAAAAGGCCTAAAAAGATTCATCGGTGGTCACCGGTATGTTTCTCGTTAATAATCACTATTCTTATGTGCATTTTGATACCGGAGCCGACTTAAGTTTCGTTTGCAAACAATTTGAACCTCTACTTGGTATAAAAAACAGTAAGTTAGATACCAAATCTTCTATCGAATTAGCAAATGGAAAGTTAATAGAAATCGGTGAAGTCGCACATAACTGTAATATTCAATTAGCAAAACATAAGTTCAATATCAATCTTTTGCCCGTCGAATTAAGCAGTTTTGATGTAGTTGTGGGAATGGACTGGATGCCCAAGAACGGAGCTGAGATAGTATGTTCTGAAAAGCTGGTTTGTTTACCAACTCAAAATGGTGAATTTCTGGCTATTTAAGGTGATCAAGGTAACTCAGAATTAAAACTCACCGGAATCATGAAAACTTGCAAGATGCTACGCAAAGGATAACCGGCATTTCTCATTAATGTTGTTGATACAAAATCTAAGGAATGCAATATAAACGACGTTCCTATAGTTCGAGATTTTCCAGAAGTGTTCTCTAAAGATTCACCTAGATTACTTCCTCCACGACAAGTTGAATTCAGAATCGACCTAGTTCAAGATGCCTTTCCGATAGCTCGGTCTCCGTACAGATTAGCACCATCGGAAATGCAGGAGCTATCCAATCAACTTCAGGAATTATTGGATAAAGTATTTATAAGGCAAAGATTCTCACCTTGGGGGCACCAATCTTATTCGTAAAGAAGAAATATGGCTCTTTTCGGATGTGTATCGATTATAGAGAACTGGACAAACTCACCATTAATAATCGGTACCCACTACCGAGAATTGATGATTTGTTTGATCAGTTGCAAGGATTCAGTTATTATTCAAAGATTGATCTACGATCTAGATTTCATCAATTAAGAGTTGCATAAGAAGATGTTCATAAGACTGTCTTTAGAACTTGATATGACCATTATGAATTTCTAGTCATGCCATTTGGTCTAACAAATACACCTGCTGTATTTATGGACCTTATGAATATAGTTTGTAAGCCATGCTTGGATAAATTCATGATAGTATTCATTGATGATATACTTATTTATTCACGAACCAAGAAAGAACCTTAGCAACACTTGAAACTAATCCTAGAATTGCTGAAGAAAGAAAAATTATATGCCAAATTCTCAAAATGTGATTTTTGACTTCGAGAAGTCCATTTTATATGGCATGTAATTAATGAGAACAGTATCCACGTTGATCCTTCAAAGATTGAAGCAATCAATAATTAGGAGACTCCAAGGTCACCCACTGAAGTGCGACAATTTTTCAAATTAGCTGGATATTACCGTAGATTCATTTAAAACATTTCTTCCATAGCTCAAACTTTAACCCAATTAACCCAGAAAGACAAGAAGTATGACTTGACCGAGAATCAGGAAGAAGCTTTCCAGCTACTGAAACAAAAGTTTTGTAGTGCACAAATCCCGTCACTTCCAAAGGGAATAGATGGATTTGTAGTTTATTGTGATGCTTCACGATTTAGACATGGATGCGTTCTTATGCAACGAGATAAAATGATAGCCTATGTGTCACGATAACTCAAAGTGCACGAAAAGAATTACATAACTCATGATTTGGAATTAGGAGGTGTGGTGTTTGCTCTCAAAATTTGGAAACATTATCTTTATGGTACCAAATGCATGATCTTCACTTATCACAAAAGTCTCCAGCACATATTTGATCAAAAAGATCTTAATATGAGACAACCAAGGTGGGTAGAACTGCTCAACAACTATGACTGCGACATTCGCTACCACCCAGGTAAAGCAAATGTTGTGGAAGATGCTTTAAGTAGAAAAGAAAGAGAAAAAACACTTCGTGTCAGTGCATTGGGACAGACGATCCAGATGAGTCTTACCACTCGAATCCACGATGCACAACGAGAAGCTTTGAAACCTCGGAACATAAAAACCGAGAAATTACGAGGTCTTGAGTGTGAATTTATAGAAAAGTCTGATGGTACACTATACTTGATCGACCGAGTTTGTGTACCACGATATGGGAACTTGTGCAATTTAGTATTGGATGAAGCGCACAAATCCAAATACTCGATTCACCCAGGATCAACCAAGATGTATAACGATCTCTAAGAATCATATTGGTGGCCAGATATGAAAGAAGATATAACGGTTTGTGTCAGCAAGTGTCTGACATGTTCAAAAGTGAAAGCTAAACACCAGAAACCATTAGGATTGTTACAATAGCCTGACATTCCACAATGGAAATGGGAGAATAATACCATGAATTTTGTGACCAAGCTACCGACCACCCCAGTAACCATGATTCCATTTGGGTTATTGTGGATCGATTGACAAAATCTGCTGTCTCATTCCCATCCATGAGGAGGACCGTTTAGAGAAGTTAACTCGACTTTATCTGAAAGAGAATGTAGCTAAACATGGTGTACCCGTTTCAATTATCTCTAACAAATATGGTCGTTTCGTTTCTTGATTTTGGCAATCCCTGCACGAATCCTTAGCCACACGCTTAGACATGAGCACCACTTATCACCCTCAAACCGATGGTCAAAGCAAAAGAACCATTCAAACGTTGGAAGATATGTTGCGAGCCTGTGTTCTTGATTTCGGCAAGAGTTGGGATACCCACTTACCATTTGCTAAATTTTCCTATAATAATAGCTACCGCTCTAGTATTAAAGCTGCATCGTTTGAAGCTTTGTAAGGATGGAAATGTCGATCCCCTCTTTGTTGGGCAGAAGTTGGAGAAAAACAACTGACATGACCTGAAATTGTTCTAGAGACTACCGATAGGGTCTTCCAGATCAAAAATAGGTTGAAGGCTGCAGCAGACCGACAAAAGAGTTATGCTGACAATCGCAGAAGACTATTAGATTTTCAGGTAGGAAAACATGTGGTGTTGAAAGTATCATCATGGATAGGAGTGATCAGATTCGGAAAAAGAGGAAAGTTGATTCCCCGATATGTTGGACCATTCAAAATCACCGATCGAGTTGGTCCAGTAGTATATCGACTCTAATTACCTTCAGAGCTGAGTGGAATACACGACGTGTTCCATGTATCTAATCTGAAGAAGGGCTTATCTGACGAATCATTGATTGCTCTTGTTGAGGGTATTCGAGTTGGTGATAAGCTTTGATTCGTTGAAGAACCTATAGAGGTCATGGATAGGAAAATACAAAAGCTTAGACGGAATCGCAATAAATTGGTCAAAGTTTGTTGGAATTCAAGTCTTGGTCCTGAATTCACCTGGGAACGTCAAGACCAGACGAAACGGAAGTATCCTCACTTGTTCCCCGTAGAATGAAATCAGTATCACTTACTAAATTTCAGGACAAAATTTCTTAAAGAAAGGGAGAATGTAACACCTGGCAAAAATTTACAGCTAATGTGTCAATGATTAGTTGTTAAACGGTTATTTTATGAATACAATTTTCCTTATTGGATGGCGGGCTAGAAAGTGAGTAAAATACTAATATGATTAAACGAGCTCAAAAATTCAAAATATATGTTAAAATATTAGAGTCGATGTATAAACATAATTTTAGAAGATTCGAAACGCAAAAAGTGAAAAATAAGCAACTGAAAAGTCAGTACAAGACACTAAAAGGACCCGACACCAACTATTTAAAAAAAATAGTTTCTTTAGTCTATGTCGTTGGGAATTTGATTTCATTCAAAGTCTAACAAAAGTTATTAAAAACGGTATCCGATTGATTATCTAAAACTCGCAATGCGTTAAACCAAATCACTAAAACATTACATATTATAACTAACCCTTCAACTCAACCCCCCTAGCCGCCGCCCTCATGCCACCTCACCCCCTCACGGCCTCTCTTTCCACCAATCACCTCCTACCAACTAAACCACCTAATTGTTTCCATCTAATTCTAGATTGATGTGTTGGTTAATTGAGAATAATACACATTACCAATCTACAATACACTTCACCACTCTATACTCCCTCTCCCTCTCATTATATACACGGCGCACAACACCCCCCACCCCCATCACATAATAAAAATTCAAATCACAAGATCAAGAATGGATTAAGCACATTGGAAGAAGGATTCAAGCAGGAAGAACACCCACACACACAAGATTATCCATCTTCATCTTCTAAGTTCATCAAAATTCAAGTAAGTTATAATTAGATATTTATTACCTCAGTCTGAATAGATGAGATTATGTGTATTTAGGTTAAGATTTATCTTAGAGATTGATAGTTTGTGGATGTGTGTTTGTATATGTTCGTGTATGTATTCATGGGTGTAGGGGAGTGTTGAACACTCACATACATGCACACATTCATAATGAAGATCATCCTTGAGTTGTTGAATATGATTAGAGATTTCATTGGTGTTAAATTGCATAATTGGATAATTTGGGTAAAAATATGGATGGATTTGATAAGTGGGTTTGATGTTAGAGTGTATTTTTTGTAAATGATGATCAACGAAATTGTTAATATGATCACAATCTATTGAAAGGATTGAACTCCTAGAATTAAAATGGAAACAGATAAGAGTTTGTTCATAGATTGGAAATTTTACAAATTTAGGGATTTACTTGAATACTTAGATGATTTGATGATTATTTATGCTTAATGGAATTTGAAATTGGTGTTGATGATAGGATTATATGCTAAAGATTGCATTGCTTGTTAGTTTAAAGACAACGTTTAAAGTTAGATTGTAAATTTCTAATAAAGAGAACTTTGTTGAATACATAGTTGAGTTTGATCTTTATATGAATGTTCAACTTATATGAACTTTATAGATGGTAGATTACTAGCTTGAATTATGATAAAATACATCATCTAAATGTCTATTGGATTGTTGTATGAATTACTTGTCAACTACTTACTATAAATGGAAACTTTGTGACTTGAATAATAGAAAAATCTAAAATTTAAACAGCATAATATGTTGCATGAAACCTTGTTAAACTAGTTATATGAGATAAATAAAAATCATACATAATTATATTTGAAAGTTTGGATTGAACAAAATCATTGAAATTGGAAAGTTACTATAACTAGAAACTTTGTTGATTAAACACTTAGATATTCTTAAGTTGATTGGTTAATGATGAGATGCTTGAACTTGTACATACTTAATGAACTTGATTTGATGAATACATGACGGATGGACATGAACATATTGGAATAAAGATGCTTGATGATTTGATTTGAAATAAACACGCACGATTAGGCATGCATGTTAGAACATTCTAAAGGAATATAGAATGTATTTGAAAAGGGCAAGTTTGGCTTGTTGTGATAGCCGTGATATCCATGATGATGATAAGAATTTTGACTTTTTGATATGATGATGTTTTGTTCATATTTAAATTGCTAAGTTTGACATTGTCATGACTAGTAAACTTAAGATGTGAATTTAAGGACTTAATTTGATTAAAAATGTGCTATTTGGTATTATGTGATAAAATCTGGAAATAATGATGAATTATAGGTTATAATATATATATTTGGTTCATAAGATGTTTGGTGTGGATTTAATTATAGGTTATAATATATATATTATAGGTTATAATATATATGTTTGGTTCATAATTGGTTTATTTTACTTTTCAGTAACTTTAAAGGTCGAAAAATCGGCTTTTAACGCGAACCGACATGAAAATTAGGGACTGTTTTAGAACATCCCATAAAGTTGTAAAATACTCATCCATAACATATGTTAGTGTGTGAAAATAGGACAAGATAGAAAAACTTGGTCCTAAACGGTTCGTGCCACGAAAACCGAGACGAACACGTTAAAAGTTGCTATTTTAAGAAAATAATAACTAAAACAAAAAATGATATAACAAGTGTTTTCAAAGATTTAAAAATAATATTTTATACGAAAGGGTGACCGGTTCGTTTTTAAACGCAAAACCGGCAGAAACCGACAAAACCAACATAAATCAACTAAAGTAAATTATAAATTCCTAATTATAATTTCTTAAAAAATTTCCAGCAATTAAAACTTAATAATATATTTTGTTTTAATATTCAATTATTTATTTTATTAATTTCATAATATAATAATTATTAAGACAATTGTTAACCAAACCCGTGTTGTACTTATTTTATTAAATGTTAGATAGGAATTATGTGCTTGTATGCTTGTATGGTCACTAAACTAAGATTAAATAAGTAAAGATTTTAACAAGTTAAATACAAATCGAATTCTATTTTTAACAAACATGTACTAATATAGGACATGAGTATTTGGTCAAAAAGCTTCGACTGTGAGTTTCTTTAAAATCCCCTCGTTTTTAAATGGAATGTTTTTAAAAATATTTTTGGGGGGAAAACATATTCTTTTATTATTGAATTTATTAAAGTTTTAAAGCATTTTATTTTATAAACCGTATTAAAAGTGGGATGAGTCAAATTGGTTAATTAACTGTTAACCGAAATAGTAAGGGCAGAGAAATGTTGGATAGTTTACCGGGGTGACGTCCCACTTCCAAACGCGTTGGGTTATAAGTGAGAATATTTGAAGTTTGGTATGTTTAGAGTTTTCAATTTTGATAGTCATACGTTTGTTGTATTCTTTGCTCGTCTACGACAGTATGATTTGTTTAAAAGATAAAATGCTATGTTTTCATGATAATTTGATATATATATATATATATATATATATATAGGTAAAGGATGGAATATGAAAATCCTTTATCATACAATAGGTACTCGGCATTCTGAAACGTCCATCTTCAATAACCATCCTAACCTAAAATCACAAATATGCGAGCCGACCTCCGTCGTCGATTCCATCCACCTTCGCCATCGCCGTTCAACGATTCCGTCCACCATCCACCTTCGCGACCACCATCTTCTTCCGACACAACCATCGATAGTTGCTTACATGTCAGTTGACAAAATTGCCCAAATGAAATTTAAATTATTGAACTAATTGACAAATTAAACTTTGAAATTGGTCCAATTAATTATCAATTTGAAGTTTCAATTAATCAATTTTGAGTTTTTGCAGAAACCCAGTTGCAGACGTTCAATATTTTGTTCATATGGTTGAATCAATGATCAAATTAACAATCGATTGATGATTGTTTGATGATTATGAGATTATATGAAGTGATTTCAGTGTTCAATTTCATGTTTACATGTGTTTAATTTTTTTTTTGTTAGTTTTAGAAGTTCTGAACAGCCAAAACTTCTTAGAACTTCTAAACTTTTTATCAGAACTTCTAAACTTTTTTGAACACCCAGAACTTTTTAGAACTTTAAACTTTATTAAACAACCTGAACTTCTTTAGAACGTATTAGAATGTTTTAAGATGTTCATTTTTTTTTAACACCCAGTGCTTCGTTCAATGTATTAGAACGTTTAAAGACGATCTTTTTTTTGTCAGAACGTTTAAAGGTATTCAATTTTGTTTCAGAACGTTTAAACATTATATTTTGAACCCTAATCAGAGCTCGATTGAGTGCGTTATTTCTGCAATTCCATAATTGATTGATGAATCTAAATGCTTCTACACATCAATTCGATTGATTAAATCATCATTTTGGTGTTTATTTTGGTCAGAACGTTTAAATATGAACCCTAATCAGAGCTCAATTAAGTGTGTTAATCTGTATTTTCATAATCGATTGATGATTCTAAAGCCTCTTACACATCAATTCGATCAAATCATCAATATTTGATCAATTTGAAGATTTTTAATGTTCAGTGACGTTCTTTTCAATTTGGGTTTTGACTTTTGAGATTTCATAGTGTAAGTTGTGATTAGAGTTTAGAAATTGGATGAGATAGATTAAGGAGTTCTGAATTTGGATCGAAATCGATTTAAAATCGATGAATTTGATCGCGAACTACTGTTTGGGTTATTTACCAAACTGCCACCGCGTGAAATTGAAATCGATGACCATCAGGGTCGCGTACGTAATGTACGATAAGTCATTATTGTACAATAACTCACCCCTATATATATATATAAACTATTTTTGTGTAATAAAGAAAACTGAACAACATTCATGTTGACAAACGTTTTAGAATCCTTTTCAGGTAAGTGATGACTTCGAGACAAAATGGGAAAATAGTTGGTGCGGTGTTTGGATATGTGTGAAAACTGGGCATGTAATAAAACCGTGTCTATGACACGTGTAAACTTTGATTATGGAATAAAGTTAACTTTTTAAATAGAGTCCAACTTTGTATATTATAATATTTTACTTTATTATGATTGGCTATCGACATCTGTCATAACCAGAACGACTTAGTCAAAGTATTCCGCTGTCTAGATTAAGGTTTTCGGGTTGTGATAATTACATTATAAATAATTATGTAATTACACTATGATGTAATTACATAATTACTCTACTTGATTCTCACATTTAGCACGTTAATTTAATTTGTTAGAAATGTTCTTTTTATGATTTTGATTTTTCCCCTAATACGGTTTATTTGAATTGATTGGTTTATTTGTAATTTAGGTGATTTCAAGTTGATTTTGAATTCTGTTTTAAAATTTTCAAATTTGAATAACTCGATTCGACTAACCAGAATAAGAATAACCTGAACCTGAAACAGATTTAATGTGGACGCTTAATTAATTATTATTATTATTATATTGTTATAGTTACTATAATCGATATTATTATTAGTATTAAATATTGCATAAAAACATAGATGTTAAACCTCATAACGGTGAATGCCAAGGAAAAAATTAATACAATTAGTGTATGGGTTAAACCTTCAAGATGATAGAAACTTGGTTGGTTTTTATTTTGTACAAACATGAAACATAAAATAAAAGCCGTATGTGTAATTTCTTGCAGTTACTAATAACAAAACTCAAGATTTTTTTTCTTGATGAAAACTTGACAAAATAAACCAATGCAAGTAGAAAGCCTGGACAAAGGGTACCCAAATTTCTAGAAGAATGATGTGGCACCAACAACCACAACAGAGTAGATGCAGGAGTCCATGAACAAAGCACTTAAACCTGCTTTCAATAACATACCCCACTCTAACGGTGAGCCTAGATTATCCGGCAAATCCAACTCCTCACTTTTCGTGTTTTCCTCTTGCTGGATCAGTTGCATGGCATCCAATGCAAGAGGTCCTATAATGATGCTGATATTGATGAATAAAAGTAGCACAAGTGGCCTCGACAGTATGATGCTTCTTACAATGAAGCTGCCGATAATAGGGAACCTGAGGTATGACAGCACGGCCACAACTCCAGTGAAAAAGGAACACTTGCGCCGCACATCCTGTGTGGCTAAAATGGCTGTTTGTAACTGACTCGGGCTCACAATTTTGTATAGATAGATTTTCATGTTGGAACTAGGCTCATGTTTTGGTTTCCGGGGAGGTGATCGGCTCGCACTAGAAGCTTCCGTTGTAATTGACTCGGATTTGCTTAAATGTTCATCAGGCTTGCTTCCTCCAATTTCAGAAGAGTTTTCATCTGCAACACATATAAAAAAGTTTTCTTTAACTTCTTTTTGCTTATTTATATTTTATGTTTTTGTGTTTTCTTTCTTAAGATGGCATAAAATATAATTCCATAAGACTATGCATATATACTTTCATTTATCTTACAAAAATTTGAATCCACATAAAAAGTACACATTGTAATATAATGTCTGGTGTGCAGAATAAGAACTAAGTTATTAATGTTTTATCTCCTGCGGGCTCTTGATAATTCTATTGGGGGGGGGGGGGGGGGGGGTAGGTATACAGTAGAAAAGGCTTCTGCAGGCTGCAGATGGAGAGATGCAGAGTGTATGACTTTCCTTGCTGTTTTTATATCGGCCTATCTAAACTGAAAATGTGGGTGGTCTGGGTAGCTGTTCAAATGAGTCCTTTTAAGCACCAGCAAAAATGAATCGGCACAATCCACCAACGCTATGTTTTCAGTAATTTTTTATTTTAAAGAGTTAATGTATCAAATATGGTGGTTATTTCAGTTTTCAGAATCAGAAACCATGGTCCTAACATAGTGACATAGGTTCCCTGTCCCTAAGCTTTAAATTTCACGAGGGAACGTCCGTGTAACTTTCAAGTTTATTTATTAAAATTTGAACTGACTGTCTATTTATTAATTTATAAAAATATGGAATAACTAGAATGCATATATGCAATTTGGTTCAGGCCACATGTAAGCATTTTTTTTTACTCAGTTTGAGCGAATTTTCTATATTTAACACACTTGATCTGTTAACGACAAATTACAACCTCAATTGACATGTTTCGACATAACGGGTTAATATCAACACATCAACTTCTGATGGCGTTTGTTTAAACTGAAGGTGTTGTTTATGTTAAGAGTTAATTTTACATTTTATAAAGAAGGTTTTTATTATTATTTTTTTTCTTCTATACAGCTATACTAGAAAAGTTGAATTGTTTGATGTTTAAACAATGAAAATTTTGTTTATGCTCTGATAATACTTGGGCTTCCTTATCTTGTTCATGTTGTAGTTCTTGAAGTTGTCCCCATATAAGCTGACCACTTTTGCAGGTCCTGCCTTAAGTGCAGAACTGCTGTAATATTCGATGAAAAGGTGTTTACTTTTCTTGCTGGTTAACTTTCTAAAATCTAACATATTCATGACAAAATCCTTATGACTTTATTGTAAAATTATTTAAGATAGCAGTAGATTTCATTTGCTCATTATGGTTGTGTAACTCAATATTCTTATTTCTAGCTGTAAAAAATGTCCATATAAAGTAATTTAATTTTCATTGTGATGTAGTTTGTGGATTCAACAGTTGAGCTCATGAAAAAAATGCAGTTAGGATTAATTACAAGCCTACAAAAGTTGAGATACCAAAGCTTGATTTGGTAAGTCTCTTGATGAAAGCATGTTGTTCATTCAAAATATATATGCATAGAATATCATATACTAATTTTTCGTTTTGTCGGGCTTAAACTAATAGCTACAGATGTCTACAATAAAATTTCATATCGCTCGAGTTTATAATTTTGTCAATAACGTGAAATGATCAGCCGCAAAGCTCAACCAAAATGTGCCATTTTAATAAGGTAGTTGATCGGGAGGTCCTCCGTTGGGTATGTTTGTATTCAAAACGTATTCGAACACGTAATGTGTACTAATACTAGTATCCTATAAATATGAATGTATGTATTATGTATGTATATTATTGAAGGCTATGCATATATATTGCAATTCCATGTATTACTTTTAAGGAAAAAAACATGCTACGTACAACACCGATCCAATGAAACGAAAACTAAAAAGTTTGAAAAATATGATAAATCAATTAAATTTTCCTGTTAGGAAATATCAAAAACGGATCAATAATTAGAAAATGAAGAAATTTGATACCGGAAAGATCAGGGGATGCATTGGAAGTAGGAGCCCGGCCACCAGTGATGAGAGCCAAACGGTCAGATCCTTTCTCAGCGATTCGTCGGCGTCGAGCGGTTGGATCATTGGTGCGGCCACCTTCAGTCGACATATCTGAAAGAATGCAATTCTTGTTTGATGCAATGTTTCTTTCAGAATATGATATTATTAGGAATTAAATCAAAATATAATTTAACTTGTAACGAGATTTTTGTTTATAATTGTTTGTTGGTTGTTGATGTATTCAAAAGTTTCTTTTTTTTTTACATTTCAATAGTGTAAAAAACATGGAAGAATTTGTAGTTGGAATTGAAAAGTTGTCAAAAGTTACTTATTTAGGGTAAAGTTAACATAAAAACTACAACAAAAATTAGAAGTGTGAAAAAAATCTAATCTATTTATTTTAAATTTAAATAGTAAAAATTAATTTAAAAACAAAAATTAATAAAAATGATATAAATGTAACAACTCACTTATGATTACTTTCTTTCTTCACATGCAAGGCGCATGCCAATTCCTCAATTATTTTAAGACATCTACAACTTTTTCATATGTCATTTTTTTAGAAATTTTGTACCGTAATAATAAGCGTTTTTTAATCGTATGAATATCATATTGTTATATAAAAATAAAAAAAAGTTGTGGGTTTTTTTATATTGCGTTATTTGGTTGTCCATTGTGTTTTTAATTGGGTTTTCTATGCATTGTGTTAGAGATTTTGGTCATTGTGTTTTTCAATCGATACTCATATTAAAGATGAACTAAAACAAGGATTACGTCATTGTGTCTTTTTGTTCGTCATTGTATCTTTGTGGTCAACATTTGTCTTTCTACTTATCGTTGTGTTTTAGTCATTGTGCTCAACATTCATTTAATTTGAGAAAATTAGTATTATGTGCATTGTGTATTACGTTCAATTCATTGTATAATATGTAGGATCCATTGTGTTTTACGTTTGAGGTCATTGTGTTATATATATTTACCATTGTGTCTTACATTTCAGGCCATTGTGTTATATGTATTCATTATTGTGTTTTACGTTTCAGGTTAATGTGTAACATGTATTCATCATTGTGTTTTATGTATTAAATAATTTGTTGGTATTTTTCATTATATTTACTTATTATTACACAACGGTGTTATTAGTATTTAAAAAAAAACACAATGGTCAGTTGAAAGACACAATGGCGAAAGCAACACAATAACAAACAAAATGACACAATGACGAAAAAGACATAATGGTAAACAAAAAGATACAATGTTGTAATTTTTTTTATTTTTATATATTTCAAAATCATACTCATATTAAAGATAAAAAAACGTCTGTCATTATGGTGATTTTTTTTAAATATCATAAGAAAAAGTTATAAACGTTTAAAAACGATAGGTGAATAAACATGTGACTTGCATGTAGAGAGAAAAAATATGTACTATTACCTTTATATCTTTTTTTATTTTGGTACCCCTTGACACATGTTAATTAATTATGGATTCTCACACTTCTCATTTTATTGGCCTTTGTAGTATAACTCAACCCTACAAATCTCCATAATAATCACATAATTTTACAAAATAAAATTAAGTGATTAAAAATATTGGAGATTTTTCCTATACTGGTGTTGGTGGAAAAATATTACACGTCTCTTTAAAATTATTTACCAAACTAGTGTTGATAGAAAAAAGTATTTATCATATTGTTGTTTTTTTTTATTTATTTTGGATTCACCTTCTAGTTTTAAATCTAGTTTTTCTATTAGTTAATATTTTTTTTCCTACATATTTCTTATACATGTTCTCTCTGGTAAAAAATCAAGAACTTCTTTTTTATATTTATTTTTTATCAATCAATTTTTTCTTATATTTTCCAGTAACTTGTTTTAAATCTTATCATTTTTATTTATTTTGTTTTGTCGTTATTTGTTTTTGTTTTCAAATATTTTTTTCTCTTATTTTTAAAACATATTCATTATATGAATTTTGTTTTTTAGTTTGGTTTGGTACCTCAACAAATACAATTCACACCAATCATGCTCGTGTTGAATAGCTGTCACAACGTATGCTCGTGTTGAATATGTGTTAAACATGTTCATTTTACGAGTTTATATATTTTTGTGACATTCGTCAAATTTGAGTCTCGATTAATATTTGTTTTGTAAACTTTCATATTGTAAACCCGACCCAACATTTTTTAGAACCTTATTTAATTATTATATAATATTATTATATATCTAGATCACCAATAAATCGATGTTGTCACACTATTGAGTCGTTAAGAAAAACATAAGGGGTTTAAAATGATTTTCGTAAACTCGTTACAAAGCTTTAGAAACCTTTAAACTTGTATTAAACCATTATTAGAACTTGAGGGGCCAAAATTTAACTTTTATACACCATCCATATAAATAGATAAAACCCTAAACCTAACATATTAACCACCCATCTTCTTCCCCTCTCCTTCCGGCCGCCGCCGCCACCCCTCCGGCCACCACCTCCGGCGATGCCATTTCCGGCCAACCCCGCATCCCTTTAACCCAGCCCAACCTCCGGCCACTCCCCATTTTCCCTTCTCGTTCTCCGGTAGCCCCACACCCAAACCCCTCGACCTCCGCGAGCCCAACACCACCCCGTCTCCCCTTTCTCCGGTCACCACTGACCACCACTTCCCCTTTCCCTCCTCGTTTCCCGGGTAACCCCATCACGCCGGCCACCCCGTCTTCTCCTCTGTCGTTTTTTCCGGCGACCGGAAGTCCGGCCGCCGTGGCCCCGATGCACCGGTTCTCTCTCTCTCTCTCTCTCTACCTCACTCTCTCCCACCGCCTATCTCTCTCTCTGGTGGGAACATTCTTCAACGACCGTTGCTCGGCTCCGACATTTGTTCTAGGCCAAACATCATGGTAAGGAGATTTATAGCTTCAATCATTTTTGTGTTTAACTTTTAACTAGTAATCGAGTCGCGAGTTCGTTTTCCCCTAAACCGACTTTGGAGAGTATTTTGTTGGGATTATTGTTATAAACCTCATAACAAATTATTATTATCATTATTATTATTAACTAGATTATTATTATTATTATCATTATTATCATTAACTAATTATTATTATTATTATCATCATTATTATTATTAACTAGATTATTATTATTTTAATTATTATTAAGATAATTATTAGTATTATCATTATTATTATTAACAAGATTATTATTATCATTATTATTGTGATTATTATTATTACTATTATCTTTTAACAAAACTATTATTATTATCATTATTATTATAAATATTAAAGTTGTTATTAATATTATTAAAGGAGCATATTATTATTATTTATTAAAAATTATATTTCTTATCATTTATTATTAGCAATAATATTATTATATTTATTTTGTGGACTCGTTTAGAACTCGAACCGAAATCGAGTATGGTATCATTATTTATTATCAATATTATTTAATATTATTACTATTTTTATTAACTCTTCAAATTAATACCAAGATTTTTATTTTTTAACTATTATTATTAGTATCATTAATAATAATTATTGTTATAATTATTATACTATATTAGTAATATTAATAATAATTATTGTTATTATTATTTTCATCGTTATCTTAAATATCTATATATATAACATTTTCTAAAATCATTATTATCATTTCTATCTTTACCATTAATAATATTATTATAAACCTTATTATCAATTCATTTTTATAAAACCGAACTCCGGATTTAATCTATTCAATATTGGTTTAGCCATTTAAAAGCTCAATCATATGATATTATTTTTATTCTAATTATGAATTATGTTCGAGTCCCTAATCATAAACAAACTAACCGGTAACACCGATTAACAACCGAACCTTCTCGTTCAATATTTCAAATGAAGTTTCAACTAAAGTTCAAGTTCATTAATATATTTTATTTATTCCTTTTCATTTAGCTTTCAAGTTGGATTCGTTCGTTTCGTTCGCAAGCTTTCTACATTCGATCATTTATTATTTCTCGATTCGTCAATTGAGGTGAGTACATTTCATGCCCCGTTTTCACTTTTATCTTTTGGGGGTAACATGCATACTTATTCAAACAAAAATGATTTATATTATACTCATTTCTCAAACCACAAACTTTAGGGTATTGATGCTAGAATACTTGCTCTATTGTGTGTTATATGTCTCCTATGCTTTACGTGCACGAGTATTTATTTTTATGTTGTTGTTGAGCCTCATTAAGTATGATCATACGCTACCCTAACTACTTAGCCTTGTGCTAGTAGAATAGGGCTTCATTATCCAAGTATGTCGGTATTCTTACCGATTAGAAAGGATCCTCATTTACATATGTTTTATATACCATGATTGATGCTTTTATTTATAGTCTCATATACGTTTGTGTATTTCACTCATATTATATATACTTAAACTATGAAATTTCTCACCAACGTACGTGTTGACAAAATATTATTTTATGCATGTTACAGGTTTGACTTTTGTTGACTCGAGGACTTGATGAAAAACGTTACCAAGACTATTAGGGTATTAGTAAAACGAACAATATGATTACTACTTGTATTCAACTTGTTTATATGAACGAGATGTGTTTGTTTATTGATTTATGAAATAAATGAGTTGATTAAATATTGTCACTTTAAATAGTGTCTTGTGTATTTGTCCAACCCGGCATGTTCCGCCACCTTTGGTCGGGGTGTGACAGATTGGTATCAGAGCCACAAGACTATAAGATAGGTGGTTAGACGTAACGACCTAGTATAGTCTTTACTTTAGGTTCCTTATACGTGTTGCCTATACGTGTTTACCCTACTTGATTGTTCAATGCACTTGTTTATTTATATAATTATTTATTTTATCAAATCATAAATATACACATACACACACTTTCATAGTACTCCAAGGTATCCTTACCTTAAAACGCAAAAACATTAGATTTTTATTGTGTTTTATGGATCACGAGCTTAAGTTGGATCCCGTTGTTTCAAATCTCCTTAAAGATTGTCTCATATGAGATGACCACTTTAAGTAGTCGAATGTGGGCGTTCCGTTCGCCATCCTAATTTTCGGTGTTGAAACAATAGAACCGCGGTGGTTTGTGGACAAGAGTTTTGACATGACGTTGTATCTCGATTTTTTGTGTTATTATTGTTATTTGAGTCAAAAACATGAAATGTCGCGGTGGTTCGTGCACATGTTTGGACTCCAACGTGGTGTTTTGTAAATGGATTTTTTTTAGAGTTGGAATATCAAGTCATGGTGGTTCATGCACGATTTTTCCATCTTTAAATTCTTAAGACATTGTTTACAAATCTTTCAAGAATTAATACCATTGTTCCTTTATTTTGTTATAAATTCTTATCACAAGTCTTCATTTATAAATGTTATATTTTTCTTATTGTTAATAATTCTTTTATATCCCAATTTTATATGGTAAAGTTTTACACCAATTTTCTCATTTTGATTTAACAAGAATTTTTATTGCGAATTTCGTTCATTAAAATAAAACCTCTTCCATATAAGTAAAATAAATACATAAATAAACATATGTATATATATATAGTTTGATCTATTCATAATGATTTTTAATATGTCATATACTTTCGTTAAGACGATTTACAAACGAAAATCTTATTATATAAATTTCATCATATTAAGAAGGTTTTATGATAGATTTTACCTCAACTTTTCAAGTAAATCTTATATTATATAAACTTTAAATTTCTTTAAAGTCCTTGTACAAAAAAAAAAAGAAAACTTGTATAAATTTTTTTTCTTCATTTTATAACTATTCCGTTCATTTTGAACGATCCTTTCACAATATTAATTATTTAAACTTTTCACGACATTTCTAATTATACTACATATATAATACACGTGGTAGAATTTTCGCTACCCAAATTTGTTTTCATAACAACTTTCATCATGCAATCTTTGGTTGGTTATAAATTTTTCGCAAAAAAAAAAAAAAATTACATCATACGATTTTACGCGTTTTAAAATTTTTATGATAGTTTTGCCATTATCTTTCAAGAAAGTCACAACTTATAGTTTGTAATCTTCTTGAAACTCTCATGCAAAAATTCATAGAAATTTTACTTTAAAGATCAAAATAGTTTACTTATGACTTCTCGATTTACAATGCCGGTCATTTAACTTACCATGATATTTTTGTTACACGATATTAAATAACGAACTTGGAAAAAAAATTCTCATTTCACAACTTTGTTTTTCCCAAAGACGACATTCATCATTTAATATTGAAACCTCATAACAAATTTTAACATTCAATTTACGTATTTTAAATTTCCTCATAAGCAATAAATAAATAAATTTATTTTAACCTTTATAAAAATTTGTGTGATTCACACGCTCGGATCTCAAAAAAAAATTCTATTTATATAATATATATATATATATATTTATACATATATTAACTTGTAACTTTAATTATCAAAATTTTCATGGATGTTTCAAACATTAGTTATAAATTATGATATTTTTAAAATTTATATTTATTACTAGTGAAAAATCTCCCTATACACAACCACAAGTTTCCAAACACTCGTATCCCATCTCAAACTACCGCCTTAAATCAAACCATCCTTACACTTCAAAAGTTTTCCCACGCACTCAAATCTTTCCTCAATATGAACGAAACCTAAACATCCAAAAGTATACCCTCATCTACCCAAACCCTATGCAAGTCCAAGATATACAAAAATCAAACCAACAAAAGGCCTAACTACCGAAACTTCTACGCCAAGAAAACCTATCAAACTCACCATCCTAATGCTTCAAAGACACCGACAAACACACTCACGAATGCTTGAAACATATACAAACCAAAGTTTACCCAACTATGACTCAAATCCTTCGACCCATGCTATGCCAAATCACCAAAACATATCGCCACACACCGTTCACATCCAACCATAGAGTTTGATATCAAAATAGCAACCCAAACATTCCTTACTAAATACATGTACAAACCAAATCTCAATCCAAATTAGCCAAGACCAAATTATCCAACCCATCAACTTAACTTGAGCTCAAATACGCAAAACCTCACCTACTAGCCCAACAACTACTCACACAAATCATCCAATCTTAACCCACTCAAAATACCTAAACCCAACAAACCCCATCGATTTAACCTAAGAAAACTCAACTACCCAAGCCCACCTAAACACTCTCACCTACTACTAAAATTTCCAACCCATTCACCATCCGAAGCCTAAAACCTCTCCATACACACGCAAGTTTCGTTTTTCCCTGAAATTTTATATATATATACATACATACAACTAGTGTACTTATAATAACCTCATGTGTTTGAATAATCGTTTTTAAAATTATAAACCCTAAATATATATATTGGTATTGTCATGA